>NW_020838003.1:11122284-11252784 GCF_003676395.1 Aethalodelphis obliquidens | reverse complement strand
TAACACACCATTGTAAAGCAATTATACCCCAATAAAGATGTTAAAAATAAAAAGACCAGATGCAGCCAAATTAATTAATTAATTAATTAAAAAATAAAAATTAAATGCATTACTCTAATCTCTGCCTCTCTTCACATGGCTTTCTTCCCTGTGTGTCTCTGTGTCTCAAATCTCCCTTTCTTTTCTCTTATAAGGACATTAATCATTGGATCTAGGACCCACTCTAAATCCAGGATGATCTCTTCTTCAGGTCTTTAACTTAATTACACCTGCAAAGACCCTATTTCCAGATAAGGTTACATTCACAGACATCAGAGTTTAGGGCTTAGACACACATTTTTGGGGCGGACTCAATTCCATCACTGCCCTGAGCTTTTTGCTTTCTTGTGTGAATGTGACAATTATATCAAATCAAATCAAATCATATTAAATAATGCTACTGGGTATAATTTATAACCCAAAGTACTATCCAAATGATTATTAATATATTAAAAATTATTTTATTTGAAGGGCAGATTTAACAGTCAACATATTATTCAACCATATGCTTTTTCACAAAGTAATTTTAATAACAACAACAACAATAAAAGGAGCTATCACACTTAAATTTATCTAATGTATAATATTAGCATGTTTCTATAAATGCATATGCATCTATATCAATAAATGAGAGAGATGGAAAGATGAGAGGAAAACAATAATAAGAAAACATGAGAGAGGGAGGGAAGGGAGGAAGGAAAAGAGGGAGGAAGAGGAATGAAGGGAGGGAAATCCCTTTATATATTACATACCATTTTCCTTCTCTGGTCAAAGGAAACTCAGACTTTCATGGCCTAAAGAAAGGAAGACCGTAGGCATGTAAAATGTAAAAAGAAACAAGAAGCTAATTCTATGAAACACTGAGCTCAGGACTTTAATGACATTATTGCATGAAATACGCCTCACAACCCAGTGATGTTGACACCACTTTCCTCCTCATTTTACATCTGAGGTTTACAGAGATTATATAACTTGCCCAGGGTCATGGGGTTGCCAAGAAAGTGGCAGACCGGGGATATGAACCCAGGTTTGCCTGACAGTTGATCCATAGTGCTCGAAACCACAGTACCATATCACAGTGTTTCATTCCTATGGGTTACTTAAACACTTTCATTCATCCAACAAGCATTTATTGGATACCTGTTACAGGGGCAAGAAACAAAGATGAACAATGCAGAATAGGTCCCTGTTTTCTTGGGGCTTACATTCCAGTGGGGGAAATAGGCAATAAGTCAATTAGTACACAAAGTCATTCTCAATGATACTATGGAATCATTGAAACTGGGTACTGTGATAAAGCACAATTGGAAAGGGGGAGCCCACTTTTGACAACAGGTTGAAGAAAGCCCCTTAGGAAAGTGACCTTTGCGTATAGACCTGAATAAAACAGCAGGTGTGTGTGTGTGTGTGTGTGTGTGTGTGTGTGTGTGTGTGTGTGGAAATCCCATGAAGATATAGGGGAAGAATATTCCAGGGAGAAGGAAGAGCAAGTGTAAAGAATCTGAGGCAAGAGTGTACTAGAAACGCCTGACAATAAGTCCAATGAGTCCAGGAGAAAGGAACCATGAAGACATGAGGGTGATGAGGAAGGCTGGGCTGGGGTGTATAGTTCCTGTAGATGAAGCAACGATAAGGGAGAGAAGTGGCTTTATTCTAAGTGCAATCCAAAGACCTTAGAGGACTTTAGGAAGGGGAGTGATGGGATCTGCTGATAATTTTTAAAGATTGCTCTGACGCTATTGTAGGGGACCAACTCTAAAGTAGATAGATTCAAAGAGACCAGTCACAAGGCTGTTGTTTTCTCCCCGGAGCGAGGTGTTGGCAGTAAGTTGGTGGTAATAGACAGGGAGAGAAGTCAACCGATATGAGTACATATTCTTGATGGACTTAGATGTGATTAGTAAGGGAAAGAGAGGAATCAAAAATGATGACTTGCTTTCGGCTTGATTAACTGTGCACTTTCTTCACATCAAGGAAGTGAGACTTACAATGACTGGCCTCTGCTGTCATATCTGAGTGTGCCGCACCTCTCCATTTCTAGCCTTCACAGTTCTAAACCCATCCTTCTCCTGCCTCCCCTCCCCTTCCTCATAAACCTCACATCTCCAAAACTGCCCCTCCCTAACACACACACACACACACACACACACACACACACACACACTCACTCACACACTGTCCATGCATGACCATTTCTTACCCCCTTTTTCTGGGATATCTCCCTCAGTGATTTAGGCTCACAAAGATTCCTCCTTTACATTAGAATATTAGCTTTGGAAAGACCTTAGAGACTTCCATCTCTGATCACCTCATTTCACAGAAGGGGAAACTGAGAAGAACCCAGAGAGAGCAATTTGCCTATCCAAGGTCACATAGCTAGTTAGTGGCAAAACCAGGAATAGAGAATAAAAGTCTCTTGATACCCAATCAAATTCTCTTTCTTATAATCCAGCTGCCTTCTAAAATTCCTTTCCCTGTATAGTTCCTCTTATTCAACAGGCATTTTATGACAAAGTGTTTGGTTCTCTCATTTGTCTGCTCTATACCTTCTTTGCCTCCCTAGATAAGGACAGAGACTGTGTCATCATTTGGCATTACACACAGTGCTGCTTCTATTACTCAAGGCTATTCAATACACTTAGGGGGTGGCTGATTGATTATACTGTAGTTCCATATTTGCATACCTAACCTCTCATGTTTTTAAGTCTACAATCTAAATTTCCATGGCAGGCAGCTACATCCAGTTCTGGTCTGCTCTAGGGAAAAAGTAAAATCTTGCTCATTTTATATCTTTATTATTATCAAATGGTGTTAATATATCTAATCAACCTAGCACAAATGAAATTGCAGTCACTGTATTCTTTTATTTCTATTGCCATCTCTGCATAAACTGGGCTAAACTAAGGTCCTAGATTCTGTCTACTTGTTACTAAATCCTGGACATCTCATTAGTGATTGATGGCCTAATCCTTTTAATATGCCTTCCAAGAAGACTCTCTTATTACCCACGCTCCTTCAGGAAGGAGCTAGGGATGTAGGAGGGGAGGGGAGGGGAGAATCTGCTAAATTCTCAGAAATTACATTTTGGGTTTAGAAACAACTAAGTCTTGGCTATGCAGAAATGCGTTCACCAGCATTTTCAGAACACAACCAGAATCTGTCCTCTATCCACTCTCATTGACGTTAAAAGCTTGTTCTTTTCACCTGTTTCATCTGAAAGCTGTACTGACTTTTGCTTTGTCCATAGATGCTGCCCCTGAGTGTCTAAGTGGAACCAAAAGAAAAAACACGGCTCACCAGACTTGTCCGGGTTCAACTCTGATTGCCAGCCTCATTCCAGATAACCCATGGCTCCCTTCGAAACCAAGACCTTAGGGCCATCTCTAATTTGTTTTTGTTGTTCTCTCCCATATTGTCTGGATAATTCTGGTCTCTAAATAGCCTATAACAAATGATGATTCACACACATACACACTTCATGCCATGGATATTTTCAGAATTAGTATTTTAACTTTCTAGTCACATTAATAATGAGGTCCATAAGGCTATACAGCTTAGGGGTTGAGATATCTACTTTGGAGTCAGGCAGACTGGAGCAAAGCCTTGATTTTCTATTTATCTGTATGACAAAAACTTTAACTTTCCAAGCCTTAGTTTCCTCTTCCATTATTTAGGGATTAAAAACATCTCCAAATAGGGTTTTGCAGGAATGCTGGGATTTAAGGCACACGAAACTTTGAGCACAGTGTCTGGCATAGAATGACCCTCTCAGTAATTACAAGCTGCTCTTAGCATTACTGGTGTTACTGTTATAAAACAATAAAATGTTCCTAGAAGTTTTAATAGTGCTGGACAAAGTCAGAACAAGGGTTCTTTCAGTGACTTTCTAATTTAGATGAGGAAACAAAAGAACCTCTGGGAAAAGTTGGAAACTGTGTGGCTGCTCCCCCAGCCCCCTATCCCCACCCTGTGGGTGGCATGAACGATTGAAAAGGCTAATTGAGCAGCAACCCCAGATAACTTCAGGGATGATAAGTTTCATGAGCATTATCTGGAAACTTTATCTTGCCAACAAAAATAAGCAGGGTCTCCTACAAAAAGAATCTAAAATCTGTTCACTAAGCAGTGTTTTGAACAGCAAATACAGATGGACAGTAATATTTACGGTCAATTTACCAGAATCAGGTATCAGATGACCTCTGACACTAGCCCTCGCTTACTAAAGAGCTAATTAGCTGTAAAAATGAGGTGACAAGTCAATTGTATCAGCACAAAGGATGAATTTGTCATGTGGGATTTCGCTGGTAGTAAGGCCTGCCATTACAGCTTCTGGGTGGCTACTTGGCCTACAAAAAAGCTAACTTTCCCTTAGGGGAAAAAGGAGGTAGTGTAAAGGAGTGCAAAGGAGGCTGCAGAGTGCTCACATCAGAATCATGGTGTGACACAAACAGTAACCTCAGGAGCCCAGAGATATGGGGCCTCCACATCTGGAAGGTGAGAGAACACCTAGCTCCTCAGGACTGTTATTCAGTAACTACCAGAAATACTAGCTTGAGCACTAATAAAAATGCTATTACTCACTATGTTTTCCCCTCTGCTTTGGCCAGCAGAACTAAATTTTGCTTTCTACAATGCAGTTTTTTCCCTGCTTGAGATGTTGGAAAACTAGAGAATTTAAAAGAAGGAAGAAAAATCACCTATAACTCCTCCATAAACTCCTAAATAATCAGTGTTAACATTTTGGTGTGGCTCTTTCTCCCAGTGCTTTAGCAAACAAAATTGGAATCAAATTGCATATACAGTTTATGGTCTTTCTTAACTTCATATTATATCAAAAAAGTATGTTTTATGTTATCAACTATTTTCAGTAATATTATTTAAATCATTGAATGATATATCATATGGGAATATCATAATGTATTTAATTCATGTGTTTCCAAGTTCCACAGCTTTCAAAAGTCACTCTTTCTAAGATGCTGAAATAACATTGTCTAATTCCCTAAACTGCCATGCAGAATATTCAGATTTTCTTACTCACTACATCTGAGAATTCCCCAAAATGCCTACCTGTTCTTGAAAATGTTCTGTTTGTTGTCACAGCCTATGCCTCCTTTCTTAACTGGCGCCTAACCACTACTCTCTGTTCTGGCACAGACCATCCCTCAAAGACACTTGGGCCCATATCCCCTTGGAGTAGCATAGCCATCATCAACTAGGCTTAGAGGAGAGGATCGAGGCTGGGTGGAGAAGACGTGCTCCTTCATTCCTCTGTCCACACAGTGAACACCTCTCCCCCTTTAAGTTCTTAAAGTCTAGATAAAATCAGGATGTAATATTACAGAGTTTTAATGAAAGCTTATGTTTAACATGTGTTCAGTACAGAATGATTTACTACCAGGTGGGTTCTTCCAGGATTCTCCACATGGAAGGGGCCACCAACAGAAATTTCTATGCATCTCCATCCCCAGAGTCCCACCTCCTCATCTAACTTCAGAGAAAAAGTAATATCTTCCCTCTCCAACTCCAAGACATCTTAGTCTTTCTTCCCAGAATGACTAAAACCCATGTTTTTCTGAGAAAATGCCTATCTTCACTCAGAGGATTTGGCCTGGTATTCACGGCCCAAGCAAGTTGATCACAAGGGTTGACCATGTATTTCCCAAAGTCAGGAGTATGTGTGTTAGGTAGCACTGTGCCAAAATCAGGCAAACTATTTCATATTTTTCTCCAGAAGAAGTCAAAGACAAGTCTCTCCTGGTTTGGTCTGGTCTCACTATGTCTTGATAACAAATATTTAGAAAAAAATACACATATCCCATCTCAAGATCTGCAAAAGTTTTGAAGAACCAACCAAATGAAGTTTACACTAGAGTAAAAAGTATTTCTATTAATTTGAAAAATCACTATCAATTAAAGATCCTCCAATTTACAGAGGTAGGATATTTTACCATTCAGTCTAAAGAATCTGCATTCAAGCTCATGGTGACTCCACAGCATTTTTCCAAGGACAATTGAGAAATGCTCTACCTACATGTGATGCCTCTACTTCTAAATGAAAACTATTAGCAATAATTGAATGATAATTCAGCATCAAAAACACTGAAAAACCTTGAGTCACCTCAAAAAGCCACTAAAAGTACACTGTTGCTGCACATTGAATTGTGTCCCTCAGAAACGTATGCATAAGTCTAAACTCTGATACCTGTAAATGTGACCATATTTGGAAATAAGGTCCTTGCAGATGTAATTAAGATACGGTCATAGATTAGAATGGTCCCTAATCCATAACTGGTGTCCTTATAAAAAAGATGAATATTGAGACACAGTCACATAGGGGAGAATGCCATGTGAAAACGGAGGCAGAGATTGTAGGGACGCATCTACAAACCAGGGAACTCTGAGGATTACTAGAAGATTGGATAGAGACATGTAATCGATTCTCCCTCAGAACCTCCAAAGGGCATTGATCTTGCCAACACTTGGATTTTGGATTTATAGACTCCAGAACTGTGAAAGAGTAAATTTCTACTGTTTTAAGCCACTCATTTTGTGATGACTTGTTATGGCAACCCTAGAAATTTAGTATAACTCATATACTTATTTAACCCAGTATTTCTCAACAGGGACAATTTTGCCCCCCAGGAAACATTTGGCAGTGTCTAGAGAAGTTTCTGACTGTTATGACTGGGGGTGATGCTGCTGGCATCCAGAGGGGAAAAGCCAGGGATGCTACTAATACATAGGACAGATCCCATAAGAAAGAATTACCCAACACAAAAGATCAACAGTGCCGATGTTGAGAAACCCTTGTTTAACTTATTCCTTATTTGGGGATATTCAGTGTTTTTACCATTTTTTTTTGCTGCCATAAATAATGCTGCAATGACCACTGTAGTACACAATTACTGGTCAACCAGTGATAGCAATTAACCTGTAATTTAATTTCTTAGAGAACTATGTGTTCTCTTTTTCTTATTTTAAAGGTCATTTTGCCATTTCCTGTCATCCTATTTGAATACTTTTTTTGAAACAGAGTCTATAAACAGTAAGTACATGAATGAATGAAAAATCACAAACATTTCAAAGGTGTTGGAGAGGCCTCAGTGCCTCCTAGGATTAACCTTTGATCTGTTATATATTCCACCATATTTGCTCCATCCTCAAACAACACAAGGAGGCCTTAGGAAGAAAGTATTTTCATCATAACAGCTGATATAAACAACATGCTATTACTCTTAGTGTTTTTTAAAAAAAATATGTAAGTGTAACAGTTTCATATTTAAAAAATGGAAAAGTTTATTTTTTTCATGAGAAATAAATTGATACAGCCATGAGGCAGTCTTTTCTACTAGAAGATACTAGCACTGCTCATTTTTAAAATGTGAGAGGTGATTACATTGAGGTCTGAGCCTCAGTGCCCATGACCTTACCTGCCTTTTTCTATTAGCTCCCATGAAAATGCTGCTGCTCAGGTGGGGTCGTAGTCTTCTGAGAGGTTATTAGCCTGCACAAACGTTAAGAATCAACTGTAAATCTTTATTTGGCCTTTGACTGGCCAGTATTTTCTCTTTTCAAGCACAGCATATGTCTTTTACCACATTCAGTCAACAGGTTAACAGTTTTACTTGTTGGGAGACAATCTTCTATGAGTTTCTCATGCTTCACACCCTATGGACACAGGCCCTAACCTGGCTTTCATTCTACATTATCTTTTTATGGACGTTTGTATAGTGAAGAGCCTTGAGAGATACAGATATTGTCTCCATCCAGCACAAAGGACAAATGTACTAACTGCCCAGTATAATAAAAATATTATAGGGCAAAGATTGGGCAATGTGCTTGCAGCCTATTATAAAAGACTTGAATTTGCTAAGCTTGGGGTTCTTAGGCTGTGACACAAACCCACTGTGTGAGCAGTGTGTAGCCTCCAAATGGCTCCTTGGAACTTGGGCGCCAAGAGGAATGAACAAGAACCTGAAGTCCATCCTACATTCTTGCTGTGAGTAATAAGGTCTTTTGTTTCCAATCCAGTAGTCTCGTATCTTCTCCTAACATCCATAAAACTATGACAGACTAACACATTAGCTTGTATGTAGGACAAAATCTCAGACACTTCATGTTTCTTGATGTTATCCTACATTTCAAAATCTATAGTTCAGTTTATGAGAATGCTCCCCTCAGCACAGCACCATTTTTATTTTCCTCCCCTTTCTTCTTCCCTACCCCAGTCCTGTTGAGTCAGTCAGGGGTAACTGAGAGTATAAGGCTGATGACTAGTTTCAGCTCCTGGATCTATGCAGTGTAGAAACTCTAGTTCAATCAAAATGCTACTGTTACCTCTTGCAGCCTTGGCCCCAGCTGGGACCTGGAATAAACCAAGCTCTCAGGAGGCATCTCAGAGGTTGCTCTTCCACGCTTCAGTGGAAATGTCAGTATACACTGCTGGGTTATGTGCCAGAGAATGTTACCTGAGACCTTGAACTGAAAAAAATCAATAGTCTACAGACATGGAGGATGAAAACTAAATGGCTAACTAAAAACTTAATAAAAACTATATGTACATACCTAACTTCTAGCAGAATAAAAAATAGAGGTAATTCAGAAACATAAGAGGGAGACTGAAAATTCTAAGCAAAAACAATTCTTTTTATCCTAATCCTTTCTTTATATTATTTAAAATAATTTATTTGATGGTTCAAAATTGGGATAAAGACTTTACATATCACATTACCTATCAGAATAATACACTCATCCCCAGACTTCCCTGGCGGGCCAATGGTTAAGACTCCACGCTTCCACTGCAGGGGGCGCGGTTTCGATCCCTGGTCGGGGAATTAAGATCCCACATGCTGCCTGGCATGGCCATAAAAAAAAGAATAATACAGTCATCCCTGAAATAAGGACAGTTGTAATTCAAGAGGCACAGGCAATCTAGAAACGCAAATAAAAATATGCTTGAGCCTCAGGAAAAAAAAATACTCCAGTAATAAATTTCTCAAAGCTACCCACAACAGGTGAAAAGAGAGTCACTCACAGCACCAGCAATTTGTGACAAAGCACAATTATTTGTTTGACCACACATTCCAGGCACCATCTTGTTATTGTCACTGGATCTCCCCAAGAAGACACTATAGCTTGTGGCTAACAGCCATTCAGAGGAATTTGATAACTCCAGAATGCCAATGGGCCCCACTTAAATGACTTTGTATGAGCAAATCAACTAACATAATAGACATTGGTGGTAATTACTTCTATAACCAGAGAAGAATTTACTTCAAATAAGTGTTCTCCACAGGTTTTCTTTAAGTAGCAGGAATCCAGTGTGCCTAAATGTTTTTGTTTACTATCCTTTAAGCCCCAAGTTCACAGCCAGGGAATATAGGTAGCTGATTAAAAAGTTGAAACTGAAGTTGAAACACTTCTGAAATTATAATTATGAAAAAGTAATTACATTAAATTGATTCAGTGGTTTGGAAATATGCCAAAGGTTTAAAAATGAATAATGCCTTTTACCTTCTCCCTCAATACCTGTTAGCCAAAGTGACAAAGATATTAACAGAGATGTTATTACTACTCAAAAACCTGATATCACAGACTCACAGAGCTAACCGTAGGCTCGTTTATTACAATCTCAGATCCAGAAAGTTTAAGCAATTTGCCACCAAGTAACCAGACCTCCAGACCATTTTTCATAGCATTTATTCAGTTTTATTCAAATTACATAGTAAATAATGTATTTGCTGCAGAATACGTGGAAAATGCATAAAGGTACAAATAAAAAATTATGCATAATAATGCATGTACCTCAAAGTTAGCCACTACTAACATTCCAATAATTTTCCTATGCATTTTTTCTACAAAATTAGAACAATCCTCCTTTTTTTTCTTTTATAGGAAGCATTAAAGATGTCTTCTTTAATTATTACACTAAATATTCTCTAAACAACATACGCTTGCTAATAATTTTTGTCTTGCAGAAACATGTTTGTTTTCTTTTTTTCTCTTAATTTCTTTTTTTACTTTTATTTTATTTATTTATTTTTTATACAGCAGCTTCTTATTAGTTATCTATTTTATACATATTAGTGTATATATGGCAATCCCAATCTTCCAATTCATCCCACCACCAACCCCCTGTCCCCGCTTTACCCCCTTGGTGTCTGTACATCTGTGTCTCTATTTCTGCCTTACAAACCAGTTAATCTGTACCATTTTTCTAGATTCCACATATATATGTTAATATATTTGTCTTTCTGACTTACTTCACTCTGTGTGACAGTCTCTAGGTCCATCCACGTCTCTACAAATGACCCAGTTTCAATCCTTTTTATGGGTAATATTCTATTGTATATATGTACCACATCTTCTTTATCCATTCCTCTGTTGATGGACATTTAGGTTGCTTCCATGTCCTGGCTATTGTAAATAGTGCTGCAATGAACATTGGGTGCATGTGACTTTTTGAATTATGGTTTTCTCTGAATATATGCCCAGAAGTGAGATTGCTGGGTCATATGATAATTCTATTTTTAGTTTTTTAAGGAACCTCCATACTATTCTCCATAGTGGCTGTAGCAATTTACATTCCCACCAACAGTGCAAGACAGTTCTCTTTTCTCCACACCCTCTCCAGCATTTGTTGTTTGTAGATTTTCTGATGATTCCCATTCTAACTGGTGTGAGGTGATACCTCATTGTAGTTTGGATTTGCATTTCTCTAATAATTAGGGATGTTGAGCATCTTTTCATGTGCCTTTTGGCCATCTTTATGTCTTCTTTGGAGAAATATCTATTTAGGTCTTCTGCCCATTTTTTTTAATAAATGTATCCATATTTTTATTTTTGGCTGCATTGGGTCCTTGTTGCCGCATGTTGGCTTTCTCTAGTTGTGGTGAGCAGGGACTACTCTTTGTTGCAGTGCGCAGGCTTCTCATTGTGGTGGCTTCTCTGGTTGCGGAGCACAGGCTCAAGGGTGCAGGCTTCAGTAGCTGCACAACACTGGCGCAGTAGTTGTGGCTCGTGGGCTCTAGAGCACAAGCTCAGTAGTTGTGGCACATGGGCTTAGTTGCTCTACAGCAGGTGGGATCTTCCCTGACCAGGGAAGATTCCCTGAGTCCCCTGCATTGGCAGGCAGATTCTTTTTTTTTTTTTTTTAACATCTTTATTGGAGTATAATTGCTTTATAATGGTGTGTTAGTTTCTGCTTTATAACAAAGTGAATCAGTTATACATATACATATGTCCCGATATCTCTTCCCTCTTGCGTCTCCCTCCCTCCCACCATCCCTATTCCACCCCTCTAGGTGGTCACAAAGCACTGAGCTGATCTCCCTGTTCCATGTGGCTGCTTCCCACTAGCTATCTGTTTTACGTTTGGTAGTGTATATATGTCCATGCCACTCTCTCACTTTGTCCCAACTTACCCAATCCCCCTCCCCGTATCCTCAAATCCATTCTCTAGTAGGTCTGTACCTTTATTCCCACCTTGCCCCTAGGTTCTTCATGACCATTTTTTCCCTTAGATTCCATATATATGTGTTAGCATACGATATTTGTTTTTCTCTTTCTGACTTACTTCACTCTGTATGACAGACTCTAGGTCCATCCACCACACTGCAAAAAATTCAATTTCATTCCTTTTTATGTCTGAGTAATATTCCATTGTATATATGTGCCACATCTTCTTTATCGTTTCATCTGTTGATGGACATTTAGGTTGCTTCCATGTCCTGGTTATTGTAACTAGAGCTGCAATGAACATTGTAGTACATGACTCTTTTTGAATTATGGTTTTCTCAGGGTACATGGCCAGTAGAGGGATTGCTGGGTCACATGGTAGTACTATTTTTAGTTTTTTAAGGAACCTCCATACTGTTCTCCATAGTGGCTGTATCAATTTACATTCCCACCAACAGTGTATGAGGGTTCCCTTTTCTCCACACCCTCTCCAGCATTTATTGCTTGTAGATTTTTGATGATGGCCATTCTGACTGGTGTGAGATGATATCACATTGTAGTTTTGATTTGCATTTCTCTAATGATTAATGATGTTGAGCATTCTTTCATGTGTTTGTTGGAAATCTTTGTATCTTCTTTGGAGAAATGTCTATTTAGGTCTTCTGCCCATTTTTGGATTGAGTTGCTTGTGCTTTTGATATTGAGTTGCATGAGCTGCTTGTAAATTTGGGAGATTAATCATTTGTCAGTAGCTTGATTTGCAAATATTTTCTCCCAGTCTGAGGGCTGTCTCTTCGTTTTGTTTATGGTTTCCTTTGCTTTGCAAAAACTTTTAAGTTTCATTAGGTCCCATTTGTTTATTTTTGTTTTTATTTCCATTTCTCTAGGAGGTGGGTCAAAAAGGTTCTTGTTGTGATTTATGTAATAGAGTGTTCTGCCTATGTTTTCCTCTAAGAGTTTTATAGTGTCTGGCCTTACATTTAGGTCTTTAATCCATTTTGAGTTTATTTTTGTGTATGGTGTTAGGGAGTGTTCTAATTTCATACTTTTACATGTACCTCTCCAGGTTTACCAGCACCACTTATTGAAGAGGCTTTCCTTTCTCCACTGTATATTCCTGCCTACTTTATCAAAGATAAGGTGAGCATATGTGTGTGAGTTTATCTATCTATTCTTTCTATCCTGTTCCATTAATCTATCTTTCTGTTTTTGTGCCAGTACCATACTGTCTTGATTACTGTAGCTTTGTAGTATTGTCTGAAGTCAGGAGCCTGATTCCTCCAGCTCCATTTTTCTTTCTCAAGATTGCTTTGGCTATTTGGGGTCTTTTGTGTTTCCATACAAATTGTGAAATTTTTTGTTCTAGTTCTGAGAAAAGTGCCAGTGGTAGTTTGATAGGGTTTGCATTGAATCTGTAGATTGCTTTGGGTAGTAGAGTCATTTTCAAAATGTTGATTCTTCCAATCCAAGAACATGGTATATCTCTCCCTCTATTTGCATCATCTTTAATTTATTTCATCAGTGTCTTATAATTTTCTGCATACAGGTCTTTTGTCTCCTTAGGTAGGTTTATTCTTTGATATTTTATTCTTTTTGTTGCAATGGTAAATGGGAGCGTTTTCTTAATTTCACTTGCAGATTTTTCATCACTAGTGCATAAGAATGCCAGATATTTCTGTTCATTAATTTTGTATCCTGCTACTTTACCAAATTCATTGATTACCTCTAGTAATTTTCTGGTAGCCTCTTTAGGATTCTCTATGTATAGTATCATGTCATCTGCAAACAGCGACAGCTTTACTTCTTCTTTTCCAATTTGGATTCCTTTTATTTCTTTTTATTCTCTGAGTGCTCTGGCTAAAACTTCCAAAAGTATGTTGAATAATAGTTGTGAGAGTGGGAAACCTTGTCTTGTTCCTGATCTTAGTGGAAATGCTTTCAGTTTTTCACCATTGAGGACGATGTTGGCTGTGGGTTTGTCATATATGGCCTTTATTATGTTGAGGTAAGTTCCATCTATGCCTACTTTCTGCAGGGTTTTTATCATAAATGGATGTTGAATTTTGTCAAAAGCTTTCTCTGCATCTATTGAGATGATCATATGGTTTTTCTCCTTCAATTTGTTAATATGGTGTATCACGTTGATTGATTTGCATATATTGAAGAATCTTTGCATTCCTGGAGTAAACCCCACTTGATCATGGTGTATGATCCTTTTAATGTGCTGTTGGATTCTTTTTCTAGTATTTTGTTGAGGATTTTTTCATCTATGTTCATCAGTGATATTGGCCTGTAGTTTTCTTTCTTTGTGACATCTTTGTCTGGTTTTGGTATCAGGGTGATGGTGGCCTCGTAGAATGAGTTTGGGAGTGTTCCTCCCTCTGCTATATTTTGGAAGAGTTTGAGAAGGATAGGTGTTAGCTCTTCTCTAAATGTTTGATAGAATTCACCTGTGAAGCCATCTGGTCCTGGACTTTTGTTTGTTGGAAGATTTTTTTTTTTTTTTTTTGCGGTACGCAGGCCTCTCACTGCTGCGGCCTCTCCCGTTGCAGAGCACAGGCTCTGGACACACAGGCTCAGTGGCCATGGCTCACAGGCCCAGCCGCTCTGCGGCCTGGGGGATCTTCCCAGACTGGGGCACGAACCCGTGTCCCCTGCCTCGGCAGGTGAACTCTCAACCACTGCGCCACCAGGGAAGCCCTGTTGGAAGATTTTTAATCACAGTTTCTATTTCATTACTTGTGATTGGTCTATTCATATTTTCCATTTCTTCCTGGTTCAGTCTTGGAAGGTTATAACTTTCTAAGAATGTGTCCATTTCTTCCAGGTTGTCCATTTTATTGGCATAGAGTTGCTTGTAGTAATCTTTTAGGGTGCTTTGTATTTCTGCAGCATATGTTGTAACTTCTCCTTTTTCACTTCTAATTTTATTGCTTTGAGTCCTCCCCCTCTTTTTCTTGATGAGTCTAGCTAAAACAAAGGTTTATCAATTTTGTTTATCTTCTCAAAGAACCAGCCTTTAGTGTTATTGAACTTTGCTATTTTTTTCTTTGTTTCTATTTCATTTATTTCTGATCTGATCTTTATGATTTCTTCCCTTCTATTAACTTTGGGGTTTGTTTTTCTTCTTTGTCTAGTTATTTTCAGTATAGGTTTAGATTGTTTGAGATTTTTCTTGTTTTTTGAGGTAGGATTTTACTGCTATAAACTTCCCTCTTAGAACTGCTTTTGCTACATCCCATAGGTTTTGGATTGTCGTGTTTTCATTGTCATTTTTCTCTAGGTATTTTTTGATTTCCTCTTTGATTTCTTCAGTGACCTCTTGGTTATTTAGTAATGTATTGTTTAGCCTCCATGTGTTTGTGTTTTTTCCCTGTAATTGATTTCAAATCTCATAGCATTGTGGTTGGAAAAGATGCTTGATATGATTTCAATTTTCTTAAATTTACCAAGGCTTGATTTGTGACCCAAGATGTGATCTAAACTGGAGAATGTTCCATGAGCACTTGAGAAGAAAGTGTAATCTGCTGTTTTTGGATGGAATGTCCTATAAATATCAATTAAATCTATCTGGTCTATTGTGTCATTTAAAGCTTGTGTTTCCTTATTTATTTTCTGTCTGGGTTATCTGTCCATTGCTGTAAGTGAGGTGTTAAAGTTCCCTCTTTTATAGCTTTTATAATTTGCCTTATGTATTGATGTTCTCCTATATTGGATGCAAATATATTTATAATTGTTATATCTTTTTGGATTGATTACTTGATCATTATGTAGTATCCTTCCTTGTCTCTTGTAACATTCTTTATTTTAAAGTCTATTTTATCTGATATGAGTATTGCTACTCCAGCTTTCTTTTGATTTCCATTTGCATGGAATGTCTTTTTTCCATCCCCTCACTTTCAGCCTGTATGTGTCCCTAGGTCTGAAGTGGGTCTCTTATAGACAGCATATATACGGGTCTTGTTTTGGTATCTATTCAGCCAGCCTCTGTCTTTTGGTTGGAGCATTTATTCCATTCACATTTAAGGTAATTATCTGTATGTATGTTCCTATTACTATATGTTTTGGGTTTGTTTTTGTAGGTCTTTTTCTTCTCTTGTGTTTCCCACTTAAAGAAATTCCTTTAGAATTTGTTGTAGAGCTGGGTTTGTGGTGCTGAATTCTCTTAGCTTTTGTTTGTCTGTAAAGCTTTTGATTTCTCCATGGAATCTGAATGAGATCTTTGCCACGTAGAGTAATCTTGGCTGTAGAGTCTTTCCTTTCATCACTTTAAATATATCATTCCATTCCCTTCTGGCTTTAAAGTTTCTGCTGAGAAACTGGCTGTTAACCTTATGGGAGTTCCCTTGTACATTATTTGTCATTTTTTCCTTGTTGCTTTTAATAATTTTTCTTTGTCTTAATTTTTGTCAGTTTGATTACTATGTGTCTCGGCATGTTTCTCCTTGGGTTTATCCTGCTGGAGACTCTCTGTGCTTCCTGGACTTGATTGACTACTTCCTTTCCTACGTTAGGGAAGTTTTTGACTATAATCTCTTCAAATATTTTCTCTGGTCCTTTCTCTCTCTCTTCTCCTTCTGGGACCCCTATAATGTGAATATTGGTGGGTGTAATGTTTTCCCAGAAGTCTTTTAAGCTGTTTTCATTTCTTTTCATTCTTTTTTCTTTATTCCTTTCTGTGGCAGTGATTTCCACCATTCTGTCTTCCAGGTCACTTATCTGTTCTTCTGCCTCAGTTATTCGGCTCTTGATTCCTTCTAGTGTATTTTCCTTTCTGTAATTGTATTGTTCATCTCTGTTTGTTTGTTCTTTAATTCTTCTCATCTTTGTTAAACATTTCTTGCATCTTCCTGATCTTTGCCTCCAGTCTTTTTCCAAGGTCCTGAATCATCTTCACTACCATTATTCTGTATTGTTTTTCTGGAAGGTTGCCTATCTCCGCTTCATCTAGTTGATTTTCTGGGGTTTTATTTTGTTCCTTCATCTGGTACCTAGTCCTCTTCTTTTTCATTTTGTTTATCTTTCTGTGAATATTGTTTCTGTTCCACAGGCTGCAGGATTATAGCTCTTCTTGCTTCTGCTGTCTGCCCTCTGGTGGATGAGGCTATCTCAGAATCATGCTTTAGATATTGTTTTGTAACCTGTTTTTGCTTTCACATAGGAATATACTCTGAACTTTTCCATGGCATTGAATATTATTTTACACTATCATTCTTAAAAACTACATAGTATTTCAGAATATGAATATGCAATCAATTATTTAATTTTCACCTACTGTAGGACTAATTATTTTCAATATTTTATTATTAAAAACACTGTGCTCAAGAGACATAAATCTCTGTGCTTGTTTCTATTTCCTTGAAATACATTATTAAAAGTGAAATTGCTGGTTTAAGTGGTAAAACGTCTTTAAACCACCAAGTCCCCTCCCACCAAAATTTGCCTCAAAATTAATTTCTGGCACACTCTACTCAACAATAGTCATTATTATTTTTGAAACTCTTTTCCTAACTAATAAGTAAAGAAAATGATAAATGGCTTATTTCCTTTTATTTAATCCCTGGAGCTTAATTTTATTTTCTTTAAATTTATTGGTCATTTCATTTTCACATCTGCAAAACTGTCCAAGATTAATCTGCCTTCCAATTTATTATAAATGCAATGGATTATTATTTTGTTTCAGTGTTTTGTTTTGTTTATTTATTTTTGTTTTGTTTAGTTTTATTACTATTGGTATGGCTTCTCTGTTAAATAAAGCATGAGTGGTTGCTTTATAAGGAAAAACTTAAGCAACTGTACATATTCATTAGTGGCAAAGCAGGGCCAGAACTTGCCCAAGACATTCCAAGGACATTGCCCTAATATCCTTAATTTTGGTCTCCGAAAGCTTCAACACAAATAAGTTTCAACAAGACAATTAGGTCTACTTTATTTGTTGGAGAAACTGTAGTAATGTATAATTAACCACTGTAGTAATGTATAATTAACCACTGCCCTCTGAAAAATATAAAAATCTATATGCTACTAATTTATGTATCTGATTGCAAATGGAAGTATCAGTGATTATTTTGCAAAATCATCTTATTGCAGTCTTAGGGAAAAACTATCAATTGTCATGGTTTTCTCTCCTACAAACACAAGTTCCAAAAAAAAGCTCCTCAGCATCACCTGAGATCACACATTACTACTTTGACCACTTCTATCCATCCCTGGCAAGGTCTACTATAACTAGAATCGTCTTTGGGAGATATGTGGGTGGCAGGCAGCAAGACAACCTCAAAAGAAACCTTTGTACCACTGAACAACATAAGCATATTTCACTCTCCTTTTTCCCTAGTTCTTCTAGAAGTTTTTGTGTTATTTTATGATGTGACTCTTCTCTGCCATTCTACATTTTTTGAGCAGTGAACAAGAAAGACACAGTGAGTCTTATATGCTAGATAAATATGGCTAGTCCTTAGATCTAAAAGACTGAGGCACAAAAGGAAAGAAGACATCATTATTTAAAAACACAAGCAAACCTCAACCAAAGGACATTTAAGTAGCAGCTTTTGTTCAAGTGGAAGTGTCTCTTTATCTTATCATGGTGGAAAGATGCCATGCAGATGCTGGGCAAGTTTGTAATAATAGCTCAATTGGATATGCTAGGAGACCATGATAAAAATTTATAAAGGACAAGATCTCTCTGTTAAGATTCTCCTGACACTGTCATCCCACAAAACTGGAGCGCTCTGCCTGGAAGCCTACTAAACTTGATAGAATTTCCCCAGAGCTCAAATGTATTTCTCCCCTTATTGCCCCAGAAAGTAAAATTAAGGGATGGGGAGGAAAAGAGGATGGAGTCACCAACTTCATTCCCTTCTCACAAATTTTAATTCAACTCTTCCTTGTCTCTCTTTATACTCCCTCCTAGCCACAAATAACATTGAGTACATATGGTAGAAAAGCAGGAATTAAATTAGTTATCTTGCAAAACACTTTATAATATATGAGAAATGTGATTAAAGAATGATAAATTAAAATTTTCCCTAGTCATCATTTTAAATGCTCACCTTATGATTTCATAACATTTGTACATTAATATTTTCCCTTTAAAATGATGTTTAAATGATTCTTGGAATTGTCTTTTTATTCACCATAATCCTGCACCTACATATAATCTAAAATTACTTCATTTCATGTAAAGGCTTCTTTAAGCAGAAAAGGGAAATAGAGATTGAGATGAAATTATTAATTTTTCATTGGTAATGGTCATATAAAAATGAAAAGTATAGTGGAAAATTAAAACAATCATCCAGGATAACCAAAGTGGGGAAAAGTCACTTGCAATTCAGATATTGCCTCAGGTTTTCATTGCATTTTCATGGAGAGATATAATCTTAATTGCTTTTCCAACATGACTTCTAATAGAAGAAAATTGAATAGGTTGGCATATCATTCACAAGGTATTGTAAACCTGTGTCAAAAGTTTCTTCCATGAGTGAAAAAGTAAAGAGGCAATTTTCCCAAATGCAGGTGCATTCGCCTAGGCAAGGGTAGACAGAAACAGGGCGCATTTGTTCTCTAAGCCCTCTTTCCTAAACTTGTTTTTAAGGTTTTATAGCAAGAAAACGTGTGCTTTTCTCCTGCTATTGGGCTTTCAGATGATTTTTCTACACAGAAAAGAAGCCTCTGGCATTTTTTACATTGCAACCAGCAGTTGCTTGGCTGCACTATCAAAGCAGGCCCAGCAGATCCTCTTGAATGGAGAATCCAAGACCCACCACAGACTCTGGTTACACTAATGAACTGAGAGCACAGATTCCACTGGGCCCCAGCAAGGCAGCAGGGGGGACATAAAATCCCACGGAGATGGGACCAGGCTTCGGTCATAAAGAATCAACTTGTCTTAGCAGGTGCTGTAAGTCCCAACATCTGCTGGCCACATAAAACAAAGTGGCTAATGGACAGTGTGAAAATGAAAATACACCATAAAGAGTTATTTTGTTACTCTTCTTGGCATTGTCCTATCAAGGTTTGGTGTTTTTTATAGTAAACAAACTTAGATGTAAATGCTTTTTAGCAAATAGTAAAGTCAGATCAACTACTTACCTAAATTTATTTTAACATAATAATATCCAGAAGTGATCAAGTAGAATGTCTGAAATCAGAGCATATCTTAAAACAGTAATCCTGGTAAAACCAATGGGATTCATCTCCCAGTGGAAGATTCAGAGAAATAAGCAAACTGCTTGTGCAGATCCAGGCAGCACTTGAAGAAAAACACAATAACAAAAGACCACAGCCATTTGCATATAGACAAGTACAGTGCAGTGGTTAAGGATTCAGTCTTCCAAGTCAGGAGGATCTGTGTTCAAATTCCCAATCAGTTGTTAAGCAGGCATATAGCTTCTCTGAGATTCAGTGTACCCCCTGTATAAAATGGGAATAAAAATACCTTCCTCACAGAACTAGGGGCAGATTAAAATAAAATAGTATTGTTAAGCACTTAGAACAGAGTCTAAAATAAAGTAAGCATTCCATAAATAGTAGCTTATTGTGGTTGTTATTACTATTATTTATTTATATCCTAGTTTGCCCAAAAATAGATTTCAGGTAGTCTATGAAGATAATAAAGCACAGCAAAATAACACAAGTCAATAGATTAAAAGAAAGAAAGGGAAAAAATAAACAGAATTTTTTCTCTGCAAAGAATCCCTTTTGACCCTATGGTTCAATCAAATTAAAAATTGTATTTCTTCTTCAGGAATTACTCATCAAATACACAGCAACTAAAACCAAGGCACAACTTAGCAACACTAAAAGGACTCCTGGGAAGACTAAAAACTTCATTTTTATTTCACTTCAGGTCACAGACTCTTGCTCTTGCTCCCATGAAAATATCAGTTTTCAGGAAACAGGCTACTATAAACTTTAGTGGCTGGAGTCCAAGTACCAAGAAGCAGAATAAAGTGGCCTCAATTGATTCTGGCCTAAAAGATCCACCCAAACTTCTCTTTCACTTTGCACTTAGATTTTCCCTCTCCCATCCCTTCACAGATTTCCATGCTTAACAGGGTGTGCAATGCTGCACTGTTATTTAGTGAGACCTCAAAAAACAAGATCCGATAATAAATTTTACTTTAGAAAAGATATGCCACATCACTTTCAGTGTCAAGTCTCTAGGGAGGTGAAGTATTTTGGTGTGTAAATTTACGGAAGTCTAGTTTTGGATATTAATTATGTATCACACTACCTCCACACATAATTATTTTTACTATAAATTTTACTACGGCAAGCTGTAGGATTAGCATTTTAAAGACTTACTGGAGATGGGAGTTCAACCAATAAACATAAACACTCTTGGCCTCCTGTGGAGATACGCTTTAATTTGTAACGCTCAAAGTACATGTTTGTTCTGACAAACAGAACTGGGAAGACTGTATCACAGAAATAGGAAGAAAAAGAGGTTTCCTCTTGATTGCAAAGGCCAGTGGAATGGTTCCCTGGAACCCTTTGTTGAGAAATATCCTGGGGCCGTGCTAAAGCTCAAGAGGAAAAATTCTGCAACCAACTAATGACATCTATCATGGGCAGAAGAACAAGGAGATGGGCGCATGATAGCAAGTGTCTGCCCTTCTTGCTATATACACTGGACCTACAAACCACATACAGTCATTTAAAGCCATGGAAATTTGCTCAGTAGAATTTTAAATGCTAAGGCAAGCAGTTCCTCTAAACCCATGGACCTCTTGCCACTCTTTCAAGCTGTCATGCCCAGTAACAGTGCAGGTGAACTCTGAGCTGGTGCTCAGCCAAAGGAGTCGGCTGAAATTACTATTGAGCACAGGAAGTCACCCTGGGAAAGCACAATAAGGTGGGTGAGGAATGTGGGTTAAGAGGGGAAGTGGTTATTACTGTATCTCTCAAATGTGCTTTCCTTTATAGAGCAAAGAATATTGCAGAATATATCTTTGGCAACTGAAGCAAGGAAGATAACTGCTTCAGACTGGTCATGTAGAATTATGATTCATGCTGGTCATATAGAATTAGTCCTGAAGAAAAATACTTCCTTTTAAACAAATATATTACTACCACCTGCACTAATCTGAACTAACCTGACAATAGGCTGTGCCTATAATCACAGCCAGTGAGTGTCTCCACTTCTCCCTCCCACAGACCAGTATCTTTACAGTAACTATGGAGACTAGTTCATAGCCTAGGTTCAGCCTTTCCTAATAACCTTAGAGCCACAAAAGGTTGGGGCGAAATCACTGGCCCCTTTTCCTGAGTTGCAGACTACATGTATCTCAGCACACAAAGATATTTTTCTTCGTTGTAACTGGGTAGGATATAAGGGGGTGCCCAGGCAGACTTGAGGTCAAAATGAAATCTTATTTTTAAATGATCATTAAAGGAAGGAATAGTGCATTGATAGCTTTCATTTCTATTCATATTTAACATTTCTTTAAAAAATAGCTATAAGATAATTTAGGACATGAAGTGTCACATATTGGATGATTGTTTATATAAAATATCCAGAATAAGTAAATCAATAGAGACAGAAAGTAAATTAGTAGTTGGTAGGGACTCAGGGGAGGGCTGAATGGGGAATGACTGCCTAATGCGGTGAGTCTCCATTTGGGGAGAACAAAAACATTTTAGAACTCGATAGAAGTGATGGTTGTATAACACTGTGAATGTACTAAATGCCACTGAATGTACACTTTAAAATGGTTGATTTTATGTTATCTGAATTTGTGAATTTCACCTCAATTTTTTAAAAGTTCATTTGAAGGGACATTTGGTGAAATATGAATATGAACTGGATATTAAATGACATTGTGGAATTAGGAATTTTCTTAGGTATAATAATGGTATGGTGTTACATGGAAGAATAAAAGTTTTTGTACTTTTTTAAAAAGATGTATGCAAAAACAGGCAATAAGAACAAAAATAAACAAGTGGGAATACATCAAACTAAAAAGGTTCTGCACAGCAAGAGAAACAATCAACAGAGTAGAAAGGTAACCTAGAGAATGGGCAGAAAATATTTGCAAACCACATATCTGCTAAAGGGTTAATATCCAAAATACACAAGGAACTCCAGCACATCAATAGCAAAAAGCAAGTAGTCAGATTTTAAAATGGGCAAAGAACTTGAATAGACATCCCTCCAAAGAAGATATACAGATGGTTAATGGGTATTTGAAAAGGTCCATTTAACTAATCATTAGGGAAATGAAAATCAACTACAATGAGATATTACCTCACACCTGTTAAAATGGTCATTATTGTAAAAGAAAAAAGATAAGGATTGGCGAGGATATGGAGAAATTGGAAACCTTTTGCAATGTTGATGGGAATGCAAAATGATACAAGTATGGAACACCATGAGAAGTATGGAGGCTCCTCAAAAAGTTAAAAATAAAACTACCTTATTATCCAGCAATCTCACTTCTGGGTATATATCCAAAAGAATTGAAATCAAGATCTTGGAATGGTATCTGCACTCCCATGTTCATTGCAGCATTGCTCAGAATAGCCAAGATATGGAAACAACCCAAAAGTCTATAGACAAATAAGCAAAGAAGTTGTGGTATATATATAAATAGAATATTCAGCCTTAAAAAGAAAAAACAAGGCAATTGTCATATGCAACATCGATGAACCTGGAGGACCTTATGCTAAGTGAAATAAGCCAGTCACAGAGGACATATACTGCATGATTCCACTTATATAAGGTTTCTAAAGTAGTCAAACCCATGCTTAAAGTTAACAGTACTGTATTGTGCACCTAAAATTTTTATTAAGAGAGTAGTTCTCACATTAAGTGTTCTTACCACATACACACACACAAAAAGGGTACACAAGGAACCTTTTAGAGGTGATGGATATATTTACTACCTTGACTGAATGGTGGTTTCACATGTATATGCATTTGTCCAAACTCATCAAATTATATACAATAAATATGCACAGTTTTTAATACATCAATAAAGTTGTTAATTTTATAGAAAAGATGTGTGCAGCAGTCTTTAGCAGTAAAGTGTCATGATATCTGCAACTTACTTTCCAATAGTTCAGCAAAAATCATACATTTCTACATAGAATTAGATTAACGAAAAATCTTTTAAATTGTTGAATCTAAGTGGAGGCTATAAGGCTGTTCATTTTGCTATTCTTTCAACCTTTCAATATGTTGGAAATTTTGAAAATAAATATTGGGAGAAATTTGTTTAACGTTCCCCTGAAATTTGGAATGATTCAAGACTCATATTAATCAATAAATTGATTAGCTAATTAATTAATGCAAAAGAATTTGTTGAGCAACTACTAGATTCCAGGTGCTGTGCTAGGTAATCAGGACATAAAAAATGAATGAAATAGATATAATCTCTACCCTCATAAAACTTATAGTCCAGTGAGGGAACTCACAAATAATTAGGCAGCACAGTATGAGCTGTAACAGGAAGACACAGAATGCTAAGGGAATACACAGGATGGGCTGGAAAAGTCAGGAAAACTTCCCAGATGATTGAAGACAAAGACTGAGACCTTCAGGATCTTATTCAGTCAGCCAAGTAAAGAGAGAGAATGAGCATTCTAGGTAAAACCAGCAGAGTGAAAGTCTAGAGGTGAGATTCTGGCCCAGAGGCTGCAAATCAAAAGGCCCACAGAAGACAGACAAATAACATAAATGAATGAAAACAAGAAGCAGCCCCATTTAAAGGAGGCTTTCCAGTATAGAGGACGCTGCCACTCAACTCCAGCCAACAGAAAGCCTCAAGGCGAGGAGAAAATCAGGAGCCAGGGTGGTCAAGTAATCACCACAGCTGTAGATAAGTCCCAGTCCAGGGCACTTCCATTCTCCTGTCTTGTCTTTGAAGGTGCAGCCCCTTCCTAAAGGGGAGGAGGGTGTCAGCCAAAACTATATTCAAGGCATTAGAGAAATACCAGGACTGGGGAAACAACCATGACCATTACCACTAGCCAGGCATAGATCACTGTACTCAGCAATCTAAGGCCTCCCCACTGTGCGTGTTTTTCTTTTTCTCTTAAACACAATTAGAGAGAGAGGCACAGGCACAGCACAGGTGGTAATTCCTAGAGCTGTAAAGTCTTAAGTATCCTGAGTTGAACTGATCATTCTAGAGCCATTCTAATCATGTAGCAAAAGGATGAGAGGGCTCACGGTTCTGTATGTTTTGTTTTGTTTGCCTGACTGTAGCCAGATTGGGACTCATACTGGAGACTTGAGGGGAAAAAGCCCTAACTTTGTTTCTCCCCTATTTTTGCTACAGGACAGACAGAGGTGGAGAAAGACAAGGGGATGGGATTTTAGAGAAAAGAATACTTCAGAAAACCTTGTGATCAATATGGTGTTTGACATTTTGGAAATAAATAAATTAAGCTAAAGAGTTTTGAGTTACCCTTTTTCTAAGGCTACCCTTTTCAATAAGGGTTAATATTAATGGAAGTGAGGGGATTTGTCAGACTGGGGAGGTGTCCAGTACTACATTTAAGATTTCAGTCTGGGAGCCTTGAGGGGCTTCTGCAAAATCCATGACAGTCTCCTGTGCCCAGGAAGAGGCCATCGATGAAGAGCTGGGGTGCCCACTTTTCAATTAGAGCCCTTGAAGGAAATTATTCCCATTACCTATCTTAAAACACATCTCTTGGTGAGTTATTTTATTCTATTCTGGGGCCTGAGAAGAAGCCCGACTGCTAATTCGCAGCTCCAGCCCTTTGAAGTGCCATTGATATTCCAAACTTGGGGAGCCTCCCGCCTCATAATGGAATCTTCAACCCGCCCCCAGTCACACTACAAATAAACTTGCTCCACTGAACCTTCGAGCAGGCCCTGTGCACCAACGCCAGCTGACCTCTGAGAAAAGGGCTTGGGCAGCATAAGCTTTGCAAAAGAAAATAAAATCCTCAGCATGGAGCCTCAAACAAGAAAAACAGTGAGATATTTAGACCTGACCATTTCTTTTTAAAGACTTGGGTGTTCTTCAGAAAGGGAATTTCCCTCCCACCTCAGAAGGGTCCAAACTGTTACTCATATTATTTACAGAGCTTTGAAGTGTGTCTCCAAAGTTTGAGTTCAGCTCTGAGGAATGTGAGGGTCAAATCATTTTCCCTTTCTGATGAAGGAAGGCTGTGAATTTAATACCACAATTTATTCAAAACAAGGAAATACACTGAGGTGCTCTCCACTATGAATGCACAACAGTAGACGCTTGGAACCATATCCTACTCAAAGAGTTTATACAGTTTGGCCAAGAGTGGCGAGACGTTTAAATGAGCCTCCTGGTTAATCCATTCCTACCAGCCTCAGCACCTGTAAAATGTAAGACACTTTGCTTCTAATAATAAGAATTGACTTAATTTATTTAAACAACGTTAGAGTCATCATTTTCTAAAAGCAAAATAATTAAAGATATATTCCCATAGTATGTGTATATTTTATGAAAACTGGAGGTTAAACAGCACATCTGGGGCATCTGGCTTTTCCTGGTAACTCTCCAGGTGACCTCCCTTTTTAAAAGTGGCTTTTGAGCTTTATTATCTTAATGAGAACGCCCCATTTATATAGCTGCTTTCTTTATGGAGCTTGAAGCACTTTGTTGACCTTGGAATGCCCTTAACGCATAGGAGGATGCTCTCCCTGACCTACAGAGATGGCAAGACATTCACAAGCCAAGGACCAAAAGGCTTGGCTACAGGCAGTTGGTGCTGACTGAGCGTCCAGAACTGTTCTCTCAGCCTAAATGACACAGGAATATTTTAGTCTACAGGACCCAGCAGTGTGCTGCCTTTACATACTTGAAGAGGCTATGAGGGGGCCAACATTCTGAGTCAGGTGTGTGCTCTCCAGTTACTGGTTGGTAATCTTAAACACATAAATTTCTTCCACTTCTGCATCTGTAAAATGGGATTAATGATACTGACCTCATACATCTGTTGTATAACACTTTATGGCCCTTATATGTTTGCATAGCTGTCTCCCCCTATTAGCTTGTATTTAGCTGAATTAGCATTCCTGGCTGAATACATACTGAATATTACTTATTTTATTTAATTCTCGCAAAAGCACATGGACTATTAGCAGACACAGAAAACTGTCACTTAGAACAGTTAAATAAATTTCCTGAGTTCATAAGCTAGTTGGAATCAGAGTTCAAGGCAAAGCACTAGGCCTCCACAGCGTGTGTTCTTAACTAGGATACTACTTCTTAGTCTTGGCCATCTCAGACCCTAACATATATAGTAGGCATGTAAATAAATGATTATAATGTAACACAAAATGCACTTTCTGGTGATATTCTGTTTTGTTCCAGTCATTTTAAATAGACCTGGTTCACTTTGGGATGCACATACTAGACAACATAAAAAGTCCACGACACTGTCAAAGTGAAATTCCTTCTCTTCTTCACTCTCATCCTGTCTGGTTTCTCAGCAGGCAGCCCTCATTTGGTGCTGTTCCTTGATCCAGCCTTCCACCTACCTGGTAACCTGGTTTTGAACTTGTTCTACAGGAGATCAGATACACCAGGGGTCTTTAAACTGGTATATGTGCATCTCCAGAAACACAAAAGAGCTTTCCAAGGGATGGGTGTGCAGGGGAGGTTTTAAAGGAATTAGTTTCCAGATCCTCAATTTTTATATATACTCTTTCCTAAAATTAATTTTGCCTGAGAGAAAGCTTACTGAAAAAGAACAAGCTTTCATTTCTCACTTCTTCCTTCATTTCTCCCTTCTTACAAAAATGGTATGCTTTTCTCTCTTTCCAATCTTACCCAAGTGCATGACCCCAGGGCATAAAGACCTCAAGGGTGCCAAACAAAGAGATACTTGGAAACTATTTATGTTTGTTAATAACACGGTCTCTAATTCTTTTCTTTCAGCCACATTGAAGGAGGCCCTAACTGAACTGTCAGCTAATGGATCATTAAAAATACTTTTTGATTATTGGTTTGGGTGTATGCCAGAATTTCAGACAATTGAGAAATGTTACTATAATAAAACTTCCTTGCTTCCTGTCTTCTCATTTACTAAACAAGTATTTCAGTGCTTTCATTTATAAAAATAAAAACTAAGAATAGAAATTATGCTGAACCTTGTCTCATTCTAGCAATGCTGAGATATCCACAATTCAATTAAACTAAAATTTAGTTGAACAATTTAAAAAATACAGCCCTAGTCATCTTATATTAGAAAAATGCATTTTCAATAAGTCTGTTTTTAAACTAACACAACATGGTAAAACAACTATACCCCAATTAAAAAAAAGTCTGTTTTTAAATTATTCATTAAAATGTGTAATATACTTTTTTAACCAATTGTGTACTATTAACAATCATAATAATAATTTAGGCAATAGTGTTTCAACATTTACAACTTGATGGTTAGAGGAAAACATTTAATTAAAATGTCAACATATATACTTATTTTGTAGCAGAGAATTATGACACAATGTTCTATAAGAGTTTTAGCATAAAATGTATTACATAAAGATAAAATTCTCTGGGTGAAGTGGAATGGAAATATGAATTCTAAAGAAAAATATATGATGTAAATATTCAGCCTATTAAAAGGAGAGTTTATTTGTTTTAAATAGGTGACAGTGGATATCAAATCAGTAGTTAGATTACATTTGATGCATTTTTAACAATGTCATATGAAAGCACCATATTTACAATATTTTATTTAAAAGGTCTATATTTACAATATATTGGAAATATACCCTGTAAACTATTCTATTTGCACTTAAAATATATAAGGGGATACAAAATTTTTCAAAAATCTCTTAATGGGTACATGTGAGCAAATTCTGAGGACCTCTGCATGTGCAAAAGAAAGAGAGAAGCAATACTCATATTCTTAATCTGACTACCATATAGTAGGCACTTAATAAATATATGTTAAATAAATAAATATTGAAGCACTTTGTAAATTAAAAAGCACTCCACAAATGTTAGAGTTGGTGATGCAGCATTGTCATACCCTATGCTTACCTCAGTCATCACAAGAAATCTCATAGATTTGGTTCAGAATGAAATACTAACACCAATCCTAGCCCTATGTTCGTGATGTTCATTATTTTCACAATAACCTTCCAACCTTTCAAAAATCACCTGACTTTGACTTTAAAGTGTGTCGTTAGTAGCTAAACTTAATATTAAGTTAGTTACCCCAATAAGTACTTTCAACTAGTGAAAGTGCAAATATTTTCGGAGTGGAATCTGGCAAAAGCTACCCAAATTACACATGCATTTATACTTTAACTCAGAGATCATACATCTGACACTTTCTCTACAGATATGCTTAGACTCATACAAAGTAACCTATTTTATGAAACACTGAAAAAAATCGATAACTACCGAAGTAGGATTGGTTAAATTATGGCAATCAATGCCATGGCACACTATACAGCTGCAAAAAATAATAATAATAATTAATGTTTTTAACTGATAGAGAGATATCTCTGCATACATTGTTAAGTGGGAAACAAAATCAAGATGCTTAATAGTGCTTATAGTATGAAAAATTCTAAGCAAGAAAGGCAAGGGAATAAGGACATTCATGTTTGTATATGCTTGGATTGGCATAAGGAAACACTGGAGGAATAAAAACAGGAGCAAGGGAAACCTGGTGGATAGGGATAAGGTGGGATTGAGACTTTTCAGCGTATGCCTCATATCATTTTGATGTTTGAAACATGTATTACAATCGATTAAAAAAATTAAAATATCAAAAAGAAAAATTTTTACCAACCACAGTTCAGTGTTTAAGCTGGTGCATTTTTATTAGTTGACCTTATCTAAGAATATTTTCTGAATCAAGACCCAATGTTGAAGTCCCGTGGACATGTTTTCTCTGTATAATTGTGGATGCAAATTTTATTGATTTTGCTGCAGATACAGTAATTGCTAAATTGGAACTCCATGAAATGCATGCATATACCCCAGAGCAGCTTAATTTATTTAATGGTTTAAAGCAATTTACAAAAAGTGACTTGGGGTTTTTTTTGGTAGTTCCCTATATTTCCCCTTTCTTTCTCATTCCAATAGTCAACTGAGTCTGGTATGTTTTGTTGAGCATGCTCGAAAGTAGAGCAGAACTACTTTAATGGCACATTTAATGCCCATTTGTAATAATGTTTTTAGTCATTAAAATATACACTAGGGAGAGCCATGACAGTGTCACTAACTAATTATAGTCATGCGGAAATGGGGATGAAGAGAAGGAGGTTCAGCTCCCTCACACCCTATTCCAGTTTTTCACCAGCATCCTGACCTCCATGAGACCCCCACTCCCTTGATCCTTCCATTCTCCAGTAGTCCATCAGCCCCCCTCTGGCTTCATTACCTTCCCTACTGAGCCAAGACCCCATGGTGCATCATTTCAACCTCTCTCCTCAGCACCTTCAATTTCCTCAACCCTGTGCCTTCTGCCATGCACCCCCTGCCAACTTCCAACTCCAGATTCCTCCAGCAATCCATCTTCTCTATGCCTACACTGAGACTGCCAAGCACAGCTGGAGAGATTCACACAATCCTATACATTAATGCCACTGCAAATTTATGTTTTCTGATCTCAGCTGAATTCTCAACACTATTTCTCAACCTGTCCTGAGTCAGCTCCCACTCACATTCCCTTCAAGGGCTATTCTGAACCCTTGTACTTCCTCCCCTCATTCTTATGACCTTGGCCCACATTCTGAGAGAAATTAGGCTATCATTTGTGGTTCTCCTCCTATAAGACCAGAAATGGTGATGGTCTCTGGCCAGGTGGCCCACAGGGCTAAGATGGAGTGAAGAGTGGGAGGCACCACTTACTGCAGGATCAATACCTTCCCTGGGGACTATAATCATGCCTGATTAAGAGCCACTGCCTGAAACACTAGTATCCTTCTACACTTCCCTCTTCTTCACCTCCTATTCACTTCCTAATTCACCACAGCCCTGCTTCCATTTCCACCTCTTCACTGAAATTATAGTTCCCTAGATCTCTTATAACATTCAAAGTCTTAATCAAATCTAAATTTTCTACTTGTCCTTATCTTTATTGGCTTCTTCATACATTTGACCATCTCTTCTTAGCTATCACTCTCTCCTTAATCTTCCTCTAGGGATTGTTCTTGCTCAATTCCCTTTCCCGGCTGCCAATAGCTTAAAGAGCACAATAGCTTAAAGAGCAGCCCACCACACTCTACCCACTGGGCAGCACCTTCCATGGCTTTATCATCTCCATATTCAGGCTCCATATTCCTTCCCTCATGAGACTAAGCCCTCCTACCCCAGATATTTCCAGATATCCACATAGATATTTCCTCTACCCAAAAGCTCACACAATAAACAGAAATCAATCTAGACATCTTCTTTTCTACATGCTATCAGGCATCAAGTTTTGGTACACCTTCTTCTAAATGTCTCTCAGGTCCCCCTCCTCCTCTCCATCCTCATTTCTTTCTGTTCCATTCAGGACCCCATCATCTTTCATCTGAATGATTGTTCAGCAGCAGTGCCTGGTGCAGGGTTAACACTCAATCAGCTCATTGCTGAATGAATAAGTGAGTGAATGAACAAACTGCACTAAACCTTTATCTCATTACCTCTCGTCCATGCTACACACAGGAGCTAGAGTCCTTTCTAAACAACAAATCTTACCATATCTTTTCCCTGCTTAAATTCCTTTAAAGGTTCACCATTACCTGTAGAACAAAATCCAAACTACTCATGTCTCTAGCCCCTAACTACCTTTTCTACTTCATTTCCCATCATGCCTTCATAATAATAATATCTAATACTTTGATCACTTGTTACATGTAAGGTACTAATCTAAGCACTTTAAATTGACTATCTCATATAAATCCCATTCTGCATCTATAAAGTATACACAATTAATTTTTTACTTTTCAGATAACAAAATTGAAGCACAGAAAGACTGAGTAACTTTCCAAGGTTACATGCATCTAGAAAGTGGCAGATATTGGAGTCAAACCCAGCCTACTGACCCTCAAATTCATGCTCTCTGTACTGTAAGCATTCCTCACTTGCACACTCAAAATAAGTCACTGGCTCCACCTTGCACCTGCTAAGTTCCTTGGCTACTCCATGGTCATGCTCTTCCAGAGAGACATTCAAGGCTCTAATCAAATTGTTCTTCCCCCACCATTCTGTTAGTGACACTCCAGTTTAACTCTCAATATACAAATAGACTTCATCTCTACTTGAAAGTCTTCCCTGGCTTTCCCAGACTATTACTGCTCCTCAACTGGATGCCTCTACTATTTTATACCTTGTAACACTTAGTACACTGTATTGTAAATATATGTGTGTCTCTCCACTACCCTGTGAGCTCAGGGAATAGAGACCTTTTCTTATTCATCACTGATACATGGAACCTAGCACAGTGCCTATACATAATAGGTACTCAATCAACATTAAATGAATGGATGGACGGATGCCGCTTAATAACTGATATGCATCTTTAACACCAGTAGATCTCAAAGTGGGACTACCCTAAGTTTCAATGAGTGAAAAAAAGAAATCAAACCCATTCAATTTATAAATACTTGTTAACTGTTTGCTACAATTATCTATTATTCTGGTTCAGAAGGTAGAAACCAGGAAATACAAGGGCAGCTCAGAGAAAATTCAGGGTAATACCAGGTATAGAACCAAAATGTAAATAATATGAAATGACTAGTAAGTGTATAAAAACTTCCCTTAAGTCATCATCAGGGTTTTTCCCAGCATAACCAAATACTTTGAACAATCTATTTACTTGGCATTTACGTGGTTAGTGCTGCGTGATGCTCAGTATGAATTACATAACAAAAGGCAAAGAGATCTAACCATGCCTTGAGGACCTGAATGTTTATGACATACCTTTTGTGTAGCATTTTTCAGTTTTGCAATTACCTTCACATATAATGTGGTTTCTATAATTCTTGCATTAAAATAACTCTTTGAAAGATTCATCCAAGTTTTCTTCAGATTGCAAAAAATGAGAGGTCCAAAGACTTAGATGATTTGCTTGAGCCCCATTGCCCTGTGAGATTATCAAGAATTACCCCCATTTTACAGATGAGAAAAATTGAGGCTCTAAGAACTTAAGTGGTTCATCCCATTGTCACGTAGCTAGTTAGTGACAAAGTCAAATTTTAGACCTTAATTTTTCGACTCCAAGCCCAGTGCTCTTTTTCTTTTTATATGCACTCAGCCAAGAAGACCTGGAGAAAACAAATGTTCAAGATCCATCAGGCAGAGGCATTGCCTGGAAGTTCAACCCCTGGAGCAAGGTCTTGACTAATTAAGAACCACTCTTACTCATTCCTTCTACTATAAAGTAGAAAACAGAGCCCATGTGTCTACATATCATATATTTTAAATGTATGAATTTCACATACTGTATATTATTTTTAAATGAAAAGTGATGGTATTTTTTGTAATGGGACACTAACATTCATGTACTATTCTATTTATTAAATAAAACAGAGACTTAGAAAGCTCTTTAAGTACTAGCATTATTTGTCATTATTTTAATTTCAACTGAATGAACAACCAAAATTTAAATTATTGAAGGACCATGCACTTCTCATGGGAAAAAACAACCAACCACCCACTTCCTCAAAATGGTCAGATTTTTCTTTTGATACAGAAACAATCCTGGCTGAAGGTAAATGTATATGTATGTGTGTACAAAATACGTTGCTGAAGTAACTGCAGTTAGCATGTTTCATGCCAGAGACTCATAACAGAATTATAACTTAGAGATGAAGTTATCCAGACTCCTCACTTTATAGATAAATTTAAAGCAGTAATAATCACTACTATTTACCAAGTGCCTACTCTGTTCTCATTATGTACATATTATCCCTAAATTTATGTGACAACCATTTAAAATGACTTGTGCTATCTTGACTATAGTATACTCAAGTTCCAAATGAGGACAAATATAAATACACTCATTAGATTTTTGTTTGTGGCAGCAAAGAGTTAAAGGCAACCTAAGTACTCATCACTAGGGGAATGTGTAAGTAAATCGAAGTAAATACATGTAATGAATACTGGCAGCAGTCATAAGTTAGTGCAAACGGAGCAACATGAATAGATCTGGAAAGTTAAATATTTGGCTAAAATATAAGAAACAAAATTAGATTTATAGCCCATTAGCGTTAAAGCAAATTAATAAGAATATACAGAGATATTTAAACTATAGAAGGGTAATTGAATAAATAGAGTGAGTGATGGTAGAGCAAGGAAGAGGAATTGGAGAGGGAATCATGAATCAAAGGGAAAATTATGAAATAAAATAAAACAAAAGAGAGGCTTGGTTGGACAGATGGTCACAGTGTGCAACAAAATGAGGAGTCTGATTAACTCAATTCTGGGCACCTAATGTCCTAAAAGAAAAGAGGAGAAAAAGAAGAGAATATAAATATAAAGAGTATCAAAATTCCCCAAATTCTGTTATATTACAGGACAAATGAGTTTTCTATATATAAAGATAAGATGGATTTTAGTGCATGTATTTTGAAGCTAGTTTCACTTCCAGTCTTTAAGATCACACCTTACCTAATGCATCACTCTTAGAGAGAGTACCATGGCTCTTAAATCTATTCAAAACTTCCACAAACCACTGCAAAAGTAGGAGAATAAAAACCAGAAATGCAAATGCCATTTTCTATAAAACCAGGAGAAATCTGTGACCCTAAACCACAATATGAGCATGGCTGCTAAAATCAAGGAAGCTCAGTGAGGAGTGCTGAATGAATATGTGAAAAATGCCTATGGCTGTACAATGGTGTAAAGCAATTATACTCCAATAAAGATGTTAAATTAAAAAAAAAAAAGCCTATGGCTGTGAATTTCAAATGAAACCCCAGAGAACAGCTTACCTAAGGAGGAAAAACTAACGTTCCCACGTTTGGATCAATAGAAACAGGGAGTGAAGGCTGATGGTGGAAATGTCCCTTGATAACAAACAGAAGCAGGTAAAATGAAACTCAACAAGAAGTCACATGAGCACAGATATTTGTTGAAAGCCGTATGTCAGTGAGAGAGATGGAAGCTAGACTGTTGTAAGCAGACTTACAGCTGCTGATCTCCACCAGCTGGGGAACAATCAAGTCTGGAAGAAGGCATATACACAATCTACGTGGTGAATCAGGAATGCTGTCCTACCCAGTCTCCCACCCGGAACTCCTGGAAATAGTGTTTCCAAGAAATATTCAACACTTTTAAAAATAGAGAACGTTTTAAAAGTAATCAACACAGAATCTATACAAAAATATAATTTAAAAAAAGAAGAAAGATTTAAAAAATAATGACAAAGAAACACTCAAAAAATATTATCTTAGGGACTTCCCTGGTGGTGCAGTGGTTAAGAATCCACCTGCCAGTGCAGGGGACACAGGTTTGAGCCCTGGTCCAGGAAGATCCCACATGCCACGGAGCAACTAAGCCCACAACTACTGAGCCTGCACTCTAGAGCCTGCATGCTGCAACTACTGAAGCCCACACGCCTAGAGCCCGTGCTCCGCAACAAGAGAAGCCACCGTAATGAGAAGCCCGCGCACCACAACCAGGAGTAGCCCCTGTTCACCACAACTAGAGAAAGCCCGCGAGCAGCAACAAAGACCCAACCCAGCCAAAAATTAATTAATTTATTTATTTATAAATATTATCTTAGATATGACATAACCAAATACATTCCCCAAAGTTTAAAAAGTTCAATAACATAATGAGCTATATCAAAACAAGAGCTCAAAACAGAAATATAATAGCTCAAGAAAGATATGGAAAGCCAAAAGGACATAAACATGAGTTGGCAGACCTCAGAAAAAAAGTAAAAAGAAATAAAATCACAAAAATGCAGACCGCATTGAAAGCAGCACAGAGAATAGTACAAACTGCTAAAAAAAGAGTAAAGGACATGGAAGATGGGATAAAAATAAGCAAAATGAAATAAAAGTGAACAGATGGTTAAAACATATTAGAGAGAAAACCTTATGTTTATAAGAGACAAAAATAATCCAATGTATTGGTAACTGGTGTCTCTAAAGAATTGAAATCTTCAAAAACAAAAGAAAAGGCACAGAATGAATATATATCAATTTAATTCAAGAAAACTTCCCAAGAATAAGACCTGACTCTTCAATAGACTGAAAGACCACACCAAATCCCAGGGAAATATGACACACAGTAATTATATCAAACAGGTTCAATTGCAGATAACATTAAACATTCTGGCTCTTTTAAGAATAATTTAATACATGGGGATTACCTCCTTATATAAAAATGGAAAGGGCTATAGAAGAGTAGTCTCTAGTCTGACCTTTCAGGAATAACTTCTAGAATACACCACAGAACTGGCCCATCAAGGAGGCTGCAACTTCTACCATGATCAAGAAATTGAGAATTCATGAAGGAGCTGCCTAGTGTGCAGACACTAGTCTGCACACCACCTTTACCCTGATCAGAGATCAAGAAGTGTCTTAGTCCATTGGGCTGCCATAACAAAAACACCATACACTGAGTGACTTAAACAACAAACATTTATTTCTCATACTTCTGGAGGCTGGGAATTTCAAGATTAAGATATTGGCAGTTTCTGTGTCTGGTGGTAGCTTGCTTCATGGTTCATAGACAGCTGTCTTTTCACTGTGTCCTGACATGGCAGAAGAATCAACGGTGCTCTCTAGGGTCTCTTTTATAAGGGCAATAAGGCCACTCTCCAGGGTTTCACCTTCACAACCTAATCAACTCCCAAAAGGCCCATCTCCTAATACCATCACATTGGGGGTTAAGATTTCAACATACAAATTTGGGTGTGGACACAAACATTTCATCCATAACAGGAAGTCACTACCATAACTGTTGGCTCTATTATAATGCACATACAGTCAGCCATGATCCATGCAGCCAAATGGTTATTCCACTGACATGTCTGGTACTAGAGCTAAAGAATAAGCAAATGCCTGAATTACTGGGTTTTCCAGCAAAAATGCCAGCAGCAGAAGAAATTTTGCCCTCTTCCACTTTTCAAACCTCAGATGGGTCCTTGGTGGCAGCTAAATCACATGCAGAACCTGAGCTTCAGGGAATTCAAGAATACGCAATCTCTCATAGATGGAATGATTAAAGAGAGCTGGGATGGAACTTTATGAAGCAATCCACAATATCTGCCACAATGATTAACATGATAGATGTCCAGGTAAAATTACTGGACGTCAAGGTTCAATAAAAAATTGAAAAGACTCTTTTAAGCATCCAGGAAACAGATCAAGTCATCTAGAAGGAGAAAAATACCAGATTGCCCCAAAACAACATTAACAACAGCAACATGAAATGCTAAAAGGTAGTGGAGTAATGCCTTTAATTCCTTAAGAAAAGATCACATGATTCAAATATTTTATTCTTTTACTTGGGTTCAAGTAAAAGGCAATAGGTAAACACTTTAACATGCAAGAACTCAAGAAATACAATTCCCATGAGTCCTTCTTGAAGAAACTACTAGAGAAGGAACTTCAACCAATCAAAGGATGAATGGAGAAACAATCCTTTTAAGCCAGGGATCAATAGATAAAATTTAATGCTGACAAATCAACAAATCATGGTAAAAGCATACATAAAAATATAAAGTAAAAAACTAGTAAAATAATATAATTGATCAGAACCAGGTATTAGAAGAGAGGAAGAAAAGAATGTAGTAAGTGGAAATGTACTAACTTTGTAACTGATCTTATAAAGAGTCAGTAGATAAAAGAAAGAGACAATTAAAAATAAACTAGTTAGGGCTTCCCTGGTGGCACAGTGGTTGAGAGTCTGCCTGCCGATGCAGGGGACACGGGTTCATGACCTGGTCTGGGAAGATCCCACATTCCGCGGAGCAGCTGGGTCCGTGAGCCATGGCCGCTGAGCCTGCACGTCTGGAGCCTGTGCTCTGCAACGGGAGAGGCCACAGCAGTGAGAGGCCCGTGTACCACAAAAATAAATAAATAAATAAATAAATAAAACTAGTTATAAAATCAGCCATTAAAAAAACAATCACCAAAACCCAACAAAGTTTCCAAAGAATATTTAATACTATTGGTTGATGATATAAGAAGTGAAAAAATAATAAAAACTTTACATAACTGCTTGGAAACTACAAATCTAAGACACAGGCAGAAAAGTAAAAGTTGAAAGATGCAAAAGGGTATACAAGACAAATACTACCCAAAAGAAAGCTGATGTAAAAATGCAAGGAGAATGAAAAACTGGACAATAGTATGCATGTGAGGAGAGAAAATTATTGACCTAAGGTATTTTAAAGTACCTGTACAGTTTGTGAGGATGGTATAAGTATTGATTACCTGTATATTGACAACTTATATACCCTGCCTGACATCTGATAACCTTCTCTGGGCCTTTGCAACTCTCTCCAGCTAGACTTGATGCCAGGCCTAGAATAACTATAGTAAAAAAGACTGGTAGGGGCTTCCCTGGTGGCGCAGCAATTGGGAGTCCGCCTGCCGATGCAGGCGACATGGGTTTGTGCCCCGGTCTGGGAAGATCTTACATACCGCAGAGCAGCTGGGCCTGTGAGCCATGGCCACTGAGCCTGCATGTCCGGAGCCTGTGCTCCGCAATGGGAGAGGCCACAACAGTGAGAGGCCCATGTATTGCAAAAAAAAAAGACTGGCAGCCACTTCCTTAGTCTAGTTAACATCATCATCAGTAACAGGACAAATCAAAATGACATGCCACCTGACAGGATGCAATCAGAAGAACACAGCGTCACTGCTTGGTATTCCTGCCAAAGATGCATAACCTGAATCTAATCATGAGGAAGCAGCAGACAAATCTAAATTCAGGGACATCCTAAATCTTCAAAAGTGTTCAAGTCATGAAAATCAAGGAAAGACTGAGGAACTGTTCCAAACTGAAGAAGACAAAAGCAGCATGACAAATGAAGACAATATGTGATTCTAAGCTGGGTCATTTGCATCTCAAGGACATCTTGGAGTATCACATGAAACCTAAATGTAGTTTAGGGATTAGATGGTAACGTATCAATGTTAATTTCTTGATTTTTTGATTATTGTATCCTAATTATGTAGAAGAATTTCATTGCTTATAGGAAAGACACACAAAAATATTAGGGTGAATTGGAGCATCAGGTCAGGAATTTATTGTCAAATGTAGAGGGGATGGTCAGATGATACAGTGAGGAACTTCCAAGCTAGCAGAAATGGGGGCAAGGAATGAAGAAGGAATAACTATCAATTCTAAAAAGGGTAAAAAAGGGAAAAGAAACAAATAAAAAAGAAAAAGTAAAAGTAGAACAAATAGAGGACACAAAATTAAATGATAAAATGATAAATATATATAATAGATTAAACTCTATGGAAAACAAAGATTGTAAGACTAGATTTTGTTAAAATATACAACTATTTGCCTTTAAACAGATATGTCCAAAACTTAAGGACACAGATGACACAGTTTGAAAGTAAAATTTTTGAAAAATATATACTAAGCAAACATTAACCAAAAAAAAAGTTCTCCTATTATATTGCAAAAAAGTTAGAAATCAATATCAGAAGTATGACTAGAAAAAGCCTGTGTCTTTGGAAATTCTAAAAAGTCAAATCTAAACAACTCTTGGTCAAAAAAGAAATTCTAATGGAAATTAGAAAATATTTGCAAAAGTACAGTAATGGAAATTTTCCATATTAAAACTATGACAATGTGGAAATTAGAGAGTAATTTAAAGGCTTAAGAATCTATATCAGAAAAGCAGAAAGTGTAAAAATTAATCATCTAAATAAGCATCAAACTTAAGAATTTATAAAAAGTATAGAATAAACCAAAGGCAAGTAAAATAAATAAATTATAAAGATAATAAAAACAAACATATAAATATAAAAACTAATTTGATTTTAAAATATTTATTGAATAGCTAGTATGAGTCAGGCACTACTCAGGTGGGCCTGGAGAAAGAGCAATGATCAAAACAAGCCAACATTCCCACCCTCATGTAGTTTATATTTTAATAATTTGAAATATATGATAAGTAAATAATTTTAGATAGTTCCTGTATATCCTTCAGCCAGTTTCCCCAATTGTTAGCATCTTATATTACCATGGTACATTTGTCAAAACTAAGAAACTGACATTGGTACATTACTATTAACAAACTGTAAATTTTACTTGGAAGTCATCTAACTTTTCCATTAATGTATTCTATCTGTTGATTTTTTTGTAGATTCAAGTGTTCTGTTGAAATATAACATCTGTTCCCCTATTTCTTGAATGTATTAATCATAGTTATTTAAAAGTCTATGTCTAAGAGAAAGGCAAATACTGTATGATATAACATAAGTGGAATATAAAAAATACAACAAACTAATGAATATAACAACAAAGCAGACTCAAAGATATAGAGAACAAACTAGTGGTTACCAGTGGGGAAAGGGAAGTGGGTAGGGCAATATAGGTGTAGGGGAGTAAGAGGTACAAACTATTTGGTATAAAATAAGCCAAAAGGATATATTGTACAACATGGGGAATATAGCCAATATTTTATAATAACTATAAAAGAAGTATAACCTTTAAAAATTATGAATAACTATATTGTACACCTGTAACTTACATAATATTGTACAGCAACTATACTTCAACAAATTAATTAATTAAGGAAACAGAAAATAAAATAGAAGTCTATATCTAATAACAAATTTCTAGATCATCTATGGGTCTGCTTTTATTCTTTATTTCTTCTCTTGGTTTTCAATTATTTGATCTTGTTTCTTGACACTCTTGGTATTTGCAATTGCTCACTGAACATTGTATATGAAAATGTTTAGGTTCCAGATGATATTATCTACCACGAAAAAGGATCTAATTTCTTCTAATATGCAGAGTAAAGGCAGATTCCCTTGTTGCATTCAAGGCTAGGTATCTATCATTGTGAGGGTTGTTCTATTTCTGGTTTGCCCTTACTCTTGAGATGTAGCCTTTACTCTTAATACGTATCTATTGAGGGAGCTCAAATGAAAGCCTAGGGTGTTCACCTGAGCCACCCCATCTTGTAAGATCTAAACTCCAACTTCCATCTCCCTAGCACAACAACACTGCTGAGGGTAGGCACACATATATGCAATTTTACCTACCTGCCCCCATCAGCTGTGGTGCATTTTTGTAAAATATTTTCCTGTACTGTTTTATTTAATCATCATAACAAACCTATGAGGAGGTATGTGAGTATTATTCAGGGATCTTACTAACTACTGTATTTGCAATACTTAAAACAGTTCCCAACAAAAGTAGACCTACAATAAATATTTGTTGAATTAAGGAACTTGAAGAATAAAGATGCAAAGGAAAAATGATAAATTATTCTTTTGCCTATCAAATTGAAAAAGATAAGAAAATTATGGTGCTTATTTTCAAAAAGAGCCTGATAAAATTAGCATACTTTAATATTTTGTGTGACAGTATATACTGATATAAACCTTTTAGAAATCATGTGTTTATTCACACATTTGTTAAACATTCACTGAGCATCCAGTGGTGTATGATGTATACTTGGCTTTGGGACATCAAGATGTCTTAACATGTTCCCTGTCCTCTAGTATCTTTTTCGAAACACACATTAATAGCTTAAAAAGTATTTATTACCAAGGCAACAAAAGCAAAAATAAACTAAGTAGAATTACGTCAAACTAAAACCCCTCAGCACAACAAAGGAAACAATGAGCAAAGTGAAAAGACAACCTGTAAAATGGGGGGAAAAATTGCAAAGCATATACCTGATAAGGGGTTCATATCCAAAATATATGTAGAACTCATACAACTAAATAACTGGAAAAAAAAGAATCTAATTTTAAAAATGGGCAGAGGAACTGAATAAACATTTTCCCAAAGAAGGCATACAGATGGCCAACAGTTACATGAAAATATGCTTGACGTCACTAATCATTAGGGAAATGCAAATCAAAACCACAGTGAGATATCACCTCATACTTGTTAGAGCTGCTATTATCAAAAAGACAAGAAATAACAAGTGTTGGCGAGGGTGTGGAGAAAAAGGAACTCTTGAGCACTGCTGGTGGGAAGGTAAATTGGTGCCACCACTATGAAAACAGTATGAAGGTTCCTCAAAAACTTTAAAATAGAACCACATATGATACAGCAATTTCAATTCTGGGTATATATCCAAAGAAACAGTCACTCTCTCAAAAAGATATCTGCACTCTTATGTTCACTGCAGCATTATTTACAATAGCCAAGACATGGAAACAACCTAAGTGTCCATCCACTGGATAGATAAAGAAAATGTGTCATTTATATACAATGAAATATTATCCAGCCATCAGAAAAAAAAAGAGGGGGGAAATCCCTGACATTTACAACAGCATGGATGAAACTTTGAGGATATTATGCTAAGTGAAATAAGTCAGGTAGGGAAAGATATTGATAAATACTATATCTCACTCATATGTCAAATCTAAAAAAATCAAATTCACAGATACAAGGAACAGACTGGTGGTTGCCAGAGGTGGGGGATTGAGGGGTAGAGGTGAATGAAATGGGTGAAGGTGGTCAAAAGGTAAAAACTTCCAGTTATAAGGTAAATAGGTTGTGAGAATGCAATGTACAGCATAGTGAATATAGTTAACAATACTCTGTTGTATATTTAATGACTTCTACAAGAGTCAACCTTAAAAGTTCTCATTACAAGAAAAAAATTTTATCCATGTGAGGTGATGGATGTTAACTAAACTTACTGTGGTGATCATTCTGTAATATATACATCTATCAGATCATTATGTTGTACACCTTGGACTAATACTGTATAATATGTCAATTATATCTCAATAAAACTGGGAAAATATTAATTACCATTTGCTCAATAATTTCTTTCAAACCAAGTATTTAATAATTCTATTTCTAGAAGTAAGTCCTAAGAAATTAATCAGATATTTTATTTCATTCCTTTTTCTAACATATATTAAGTGCTTACTCTAACCATAGCAACTAATATTTAGTAAATGCTTTGGGCATTAAAAGGTAGTGGTTAAGAGCATGGACCCTAGAGCCAGATTACTTGTGTCTAAATATTGTCTAGCTGGTCAAGTCAATTAACTTTTCTATGCCTCTATTCTCTCGTCTGAAAATGAGAATAATGATAGTAGCTGGTTCATAATTTGGCTGTGAGGATTAAATTAGTTAACATTTATAAAATGCTTAGAACAGTGCCCAGCACGTATTATGAACTGCTATATAGGTTTCTGTTTTGATCCTGTGTTAGCTTCTGTTCTAAATGCTTTACTTGTACTTAGTCACTTAATCCTCACAGCTACCGTATGAGGTAGAGTCTGTTGCTTCACAGAGTGCATGTGAGGCAATAAAATGTTATTTATGTCAGAGGCAATAAAATGGAGGCTAAGGGAGGTGGAGCAACATACTCAAGTCAGGATTTGAACCCAGGTAGAATGGCTTCAGAGCCTGTGCATATAATCACTAAGATCTACAACATTCCAGGCACTTCTCTGGGCACTATAGAGATAGAGCTCCTGTTCCCATGAAGACAAGGAAGACAGATAACAAAAGGAATTAAGAGTAATAAATGAATAAGATAAATTCAGGTAAAATTTAAAGGGTAATGTACTAGAATATAGCTGGCAGGAATGCTCACCAGCATTTGACAGGGCAGAGAAGGCCTCTTTGAAAAGCCAATATCTGAACTCAGAAACTAAAAAACAAGGAGATATGAAGATAATTGATTTCTGTAAATGGAAATTCTTCACTGCATTATTGCAAAAGCAGTGGGAATGAATAAATAAATAAAAATAAATAAATAATTTGTTATCATGACGTATTTCAAAGATGTTACACTAATCATTCTGCTTAGGAATATTTAATAATATGATAATATAGTATATTATAAAGTTAATTGAAACAAGTAGAAATTCAAATCTATATATAATTTAATTTCTATTATTATTTACCACATATATGCATAGAAAAACATCTATATACATAGAAAAGCATATATATTAAACATATATATGCATCCATAGAAAAGGAACTAGGAGGAAATACAAGAAAATGTTTACATTGATTAACTGTAAGTAGCGCTATTACACAAGATGTTTATTTTCTTGTTATATTTTCTGAATTTTCTTTTTCTAGAAACAAAAAAAAAAAGTTTTAATGTTGATTCCTAAATGCAATCAACAAGAAAATCTATGAATAGAATGTTAATAATTTATTGACTCATAATGTTCTAGGAATGTCATGTATTATCTTAATTGCTATTGCATAGGTCAGAAAACTGAAACCTAAAAATATTAAATAACCCATCCAAGGTAATACATCTGGTTGAGTTGCCAGATCAGATTCAAACTACATCTGTCTGATATCAAAATCTGTGAGCTCATTACAGAATTTTATTTTTATAGTATATATTTCTATTCATAATCATATTCATGAAATCAATACATACTTGTTAGGGCAAGTCAACTAATACTAAAATTTAAAAGAAAAAATCAAGCAGAGCTGTTTTTGGAATAAAAAATTAGAAATAATCTAAAATCCAATTAAAAAAAAAAGTCGAGGGCTTCCCTGGTGGCGCAGTGGTTGAGAGTCTGCCTGCCGATGCAGGGGACACGGGTTCGTGCCCCAGTCCAGGAGGATCCCACATGCTGTGGAGCGGCTGGGCCCGTGAGCCATGGCTGTTGAGCCTGCACGTCCGGAGCCTGTGCTCCGCAACGGGAGAGGCCACAACAGTGAGAGGCCCGTGTACAGCAAAAAACAAAAAACAACAACAAAAAAAACAACAAAAAACAAAAAAGTCGATTCTTACATATCTACATGCTAAAATATTAAACGCATTAAAAACACTATTTAAGGGGAGAAACCAAGACGGTGGAGGAGTAGGAGGATGTGGAGTTCATCTCTCTCCAAAATGCATCAGGAATACATCTACAGATGGAATAATTCTCACAGAACACCAGCTGAACACTAGCAGAAGACTTTGGACACTGGAAAGGACAAGAAAGATCCCTACATAACCGGGCAGGACAAAAGAAAGGAAAAAGAGCAGGAGAGGAAGCAGGATGGAATCTGCACCCCAGGGGGAGCTGAAGCAGAGGAGAGTTTCCCACATCCGAGGAAGCCCCCCCACCCACAGGGAAATCAGTTGGGACAGAAGGGGAGCATCTGAGGCTGTCGAAGAAGGGTGAAGCAGCTGGTCTGTGGCAGACAGGACAGAGTGAGACCTACATAGACGGTCTGTGCCACAGCTCTGAGCTCCCCAGACTGGGACGTGTGTCCGCCGATGCACACGGGGGCTGAGAGCAGGAATGTGGGGATTGGAGAGAAAACCCAGGGGTAGGACTGCTGTTGGCTGTCAGGAGACAGCTTGAAGGGATGGGAGGGAAGAAATCTGCAACCAGGAATGCTTGTAGAGGAAACACAGACTGCCACAGAAGCAAGGTGCCACTGTTGGATGACATGCAGGGGATGGAGCCGCCATCGTAGCCTCTCTCCCCACCCCACACACCAGACCCCTTCCCCACCAGGTGCTAGGAAAAGCCCCACCAGGGCTGACCTTCTTGGGCTGCATGCCAGGTGCTAGAAAAGGATCCCTCTAGGGCCAGATCTCTAACACCCTTGGCTGCTGGCTTTCCCGTGTACGTGTCACTGTCAGGGTCCACATGACCCAGGCAGTTGTGCCATCTCCATGCCCTGTCCTCGCCAGGGCAGACCCAAGTGCTCCAGGGCAGCCTCGGGAGCAGAGTCCTGTGGGTGGCCCACACACAGAGGTGGGGCTAAAACCACAGCTGAGCCCCAGGGGTGGGGCGACTAAGAAAGAGGAACAAAAATCTTTCAGTGCAGCTGCACAAACCACAGATTAAATCCCTGCAATCAGCTTGGTAAACCCTACATCTATGGAATATCTGAATGGACAACGAGTGTTCCCACAACTGAAACTGGTCTAGCTCTAGCAGCTGTGGACTTTGGGGACTAGTACACGTGGGAGTTGGGCCAGGTCAGAGTCTGAACTGCCCAATGCCCACAGAGGGACCAGAGACCTACCTAGAGGTTTTGGAGGGTCTCCTGGGGAGGCAGAGGTTGGCTGTGACTCACGGTGAGGGCAAGGACACTGACAAGCTGAGACCCCAGGAAAATACAATTGTGACTATTTTTTTGTTTTGTTTTGTTCTGTTGTTGTTTACTGGTTTTTATTTTTAATAGCTTTTAATATATTTTTAATTTTTTTATATTTCTATATCTATGTTACTTTTGTGTTGTTCTGTTTTTTCCTTGTTTTATTTTCTTTTGTTCTATTTTGTTTTTATCTTTTTTCTTTTGTTCTATAGAAGAATCAATATTGTGAAAATGACTATACAACCCAAAGCAATCTACAGATTCAATGCAATCCCTATCAAATTACCAAAGGCATTTTTCACAGAACTAGAACAAAAAATTTTACAATTTGTATGGAAACACAAAAGACCTCAAATAGCAAAAGCAATCTTGAGGGAAAAAAAAAAGAAATGGAGCTGCAGGAATCAGGCTTCCTGACTTCAGACTATACTACAGGACTACAGTAATCAAGACAGTATGGTACTGGCACAAAAAAAGAAATATAGGTCAATGAAACAGGATAGAAAGCCCAGAGATAAACCCACGTACCTATGGTCACCTAATCTGCAACAAAGGAAGCCAGAATATACAACAGAGCAAAGACAGCCTCTCCAATAAGTGGTGCTGGGAAAACTGGACAGCTACATGTAAAAGAATGAAATTAGAACACTCCCTAACACCATACACAAAAATAAACTCAAAATGGATTAAAGACCTAAACGTAAGGCCAGACACTAGAAAACTCTTAGAGGAAAACATAGGCAGAAAGATCTTTTTTGACCCACCTCCTAGAGTAATGAGAATAAAAACAAAAATAAACAAATGGGACCTAATTAAACTTAAAAACTTTTGCACATCAAAGGAAACCATTAAAAACACGAAAAGACAACCCTCAGAATGGGAGAAAATATTTGCAAATGAAGCAACTGACAAAGAGTCAATCTCCAAAATATACAAACAGCTCATGCATCTCAATATCAAAAAAAAAAAAAACCAACAACCCAGTCAAGAAATTGGCGGAAGACCTAAATAGACATTTCTCTAAAGAAGACATATGGATGGCCAAGAGGCACATGAAATATGCTCAACATCATTAATTATTAGAGAAACGCAAATCAAAACTACAATGAGATACCACCTCACACCAGTCAGAATGGCCATCATCACAAAATCTACAAACAATAAATGCTGGAGAGGGTGTGGAGCAAAGGGAACCCTCTTGCACTGCTGGTAGGAATGTAAATTGATAGAGCCACTTTGGAGAACAGTTTGGAGGTTCCTTAAAAAACTAAAAATAGAGCTACCATGTAACACAACAATCCCACTACTGGGCATATACCCAGAGAGAACCATAATTCAAAAAGACACGTGCATCCCAATGTTCACTGCAGCAGTATTTACAATAGCCAGGACATGCAAACAACCTAAATGTCCATCAACAGAGGAATGAATAAAGAAGATGTGGTACATATATACAATAGAATATTACTCAGCCATAAAAAGGAATGAAACTGGTTCATTTATAGAGATGTGGATGGACCTAGAGACTGTCATACAGAGTGAAGTAAGTCAGAAAGAGAAAAACAAATGTCGTATATTAAAACATATATGTGGAATCTGTAAAAATGGTATAGACAATCTTATTTACAAAGCAGAAATAGTCACAGATGTAGAGGACAAATGCACAGATACCAAGGGGAAAGAGTGGGTGGAGGGGGATGAACTGGGAGATTGGGATTGACATATATACACTATCGATACTAAATATAAAATAGATAACTAACGAGAACCTACTGTACAGCACAGGGAACTCTACTCAGTGCTCTGTGGTGACCTAAATGGGAAGGAAATCCAGAAAAGAGGGGATATATGTATACATATAGCTGATTCATTTTGCTGTACAGTAGAAACTAATACAGCATTGTAAAGCAACTATACTCCAATAAAATTTCTTTTTAAGTAAGCTACTAATTATTTCACCATACCAACATATAGAAAACTTAGGATATAGAAATTCATCAAAGACTGTGACATTGTCAAGCCTCACAATTGCCTCATTAGTATTTTGTAGAGAAGTAAGTAGAGTTAACATCAGTGATGGCTAGCCAAGTTCTGTTTTAGATAGGCCCACTGTCTGCTGGAAAAGGAAGTAAGGGGATGTATAAATTACCGATTGTTTTCTATTTGTTTGAAGTAATTAAACCAAATAATTTCTGTCATTATGGTTTCAATTATTTGATTGTACTATTTACTAAGTAGTAAAACATATTTCCATGAAATTATAATGGAATTTATCTAATTCATCATAATCATTAAATATGTTGTTGGTTTCTTAAGTAAGAAAAAAACTATTTAAAATAACTATATGATAATGAGGGAAATGTTTATGGAATGTAAGGAAATTAAGGCAATACAAAAGTATTCAACATCACACAATTTAATTCTAACAATGCAAAAATATATAACCTAGGAATTTTTTTAATAAAAGAGGAGAAATATACTAAATTATTAGTATTTGTATTTCATCAGTAGGATAAGGAGAGATTTCTTTTTGCTATTTTATATTTTTCACACTTTCTGAAATGAGCATATATAGTATATTAGTAAAGAGCGTGGTCTCCCAAGCTAGACTGCCTGATTGGAATCCCAGCTCTATCATTTACTAGTTGCATGACCTCAGGCAAGGTTCTTACTTCTCTATGATTCAAATGTCTCACTCTGTAAAATGGCAATAAGAGAACCAATCTCATAGGATTAAATGAATTAATATAAATAAACCAGTTAGAACAGTGCTTGGCACATACTAAGAACTACATAACTGAGGTATTTTTCCTTCTATAATGGAAAAATAAAGTTGTTTAAGAAGAAAAAAGCATGACTACACTGAAACATAATTCAATAATTCCTTTTTTCTTCTTTATATTTTATGGAACAAATAGTTGAGAGATGGGTGAAATTTATGCCTCTTTGGACTTTTTTCTTATGAAATGAACACTTTGAGCTCTTTTAATTCTCTATCTCAAATTCAGCTATTCATCACATTCTATTGATGACTGCCTCCATATTTGGAAGCCCAGGTTTACTTAGAGACAGGATTAGCACATAGTAGGGCTGGTTTAAATAATAGTTACAGATAATAATGGGCAATAAGTAATAGATAACTTTCCCAGAGGCTGTAAGAGTCATGTGTTCTCCATGTCTACATTGTACACATGTGTTTTCCACCTGCCCAGCATCAACCATTGCTCCCCCAGTGGCTGTTCCCACCTCCCTTCTCAACTCCTGGTCAAGGATGAATAACATTTTCCAAGTCTAGTCAACAAGATTCCTACCCAGGACTTTTTCAGGAACAAGTAGTAAAGCAGTATTCACTTCCCACTGTTAAGATAAAACCCTAGAACTGCTATTAGGCCTTTTTTGCCACTGCACTGAGAAAACCTATGAGGTCTATGAAGAAGTCAGACCAAAGATGAAGACAGTATCTTGGTGGAATCGTTGAACACCTGGATGTTCTGTGGTTGAAGCCAAATGTACTTGTGGACATTCAAGTCCTATCAGCTGACAAATTCCCTTTTACGCTTTAACTAACTGCAACATGTTTGCCACTCACGACCAAAAAAAGTCATTATTAATTCTCACTTAATATTTAAAATAACACTATAATGTCAATACTATTATCCCAATTATGCATTAAGAAACTGAGACTTAGAAAGGTCATGTATAATTTACCTTAAACTGTCAACCAGAAACTGGTAGAACCAAGATTTGAACCAGGGCGGTTCAGGCAGTCTGGTCTAACTCCCCAGATCACCTCCTCGTCTGTGCCCTCACTATGTTCCACACGTGTTTCTATCGGTACACCTGTAACCTGGTTTAATTTTCCTCTGTCTTTTCCTGTCAGTCAGGGAGCCCATCCTCTTATCATCAGTGGGGCAAATGCTGAATAAATGTTTTGTCAAATACAGTGACCTTTGCTCAACCAACTTCTGCTGGAGATTTTTGCCCTCATCAAAAGAAATCATTTCTTTGCTTATGGACCACACACTTAGGGTCAAACTAACTCCTGGACTTTTCAAGGCACATGTTAAGATCTACAGTTACTGAAGGCATTGACTTATAACCTCACTCAAAACGACTTAGAATGCAGCTAAGCCTATAGAATCTCTGAGAGTCTAAGACACATGTCCACATTTAGTAAGACTCTGGCAGTCCCAATTATAACCCACTGTTCTTGTCACACAGAATATGCTACAAGTGTCACAATTGTTTAGTTGTTTTCCCACCTGGGACACCTCTCTCTCTCTCTCTCTCTTACTCTCTCTCAACCTCAGAATATGACCTTATTTGGAAATAGGATCTTTACAGATGTAATTAGTTAAGGTGAGGTCATTCTGGAGTAGGGTGATCCCTTAATCCAATATGACTGATGTGCTCATAAGAAGAAAAGACAGACACACACAGGGAGAACTATGTGAAGACCAAGGCAGATATTGGCAGCAGGCATCTACAAGGCAAGAAATGCCAAGGATTGCCAGCAATACCAGATGCTAAGAGAAAGGAATGAAACATATTCTGCCCTAGAGACTTCAGAGAGAGCATGACACCACCAGCACCTTAATTTCAGTCTTGTAACCTCCAGAACTGTGAGAAAATAAATTTCTGCTATTTTAAGTCACCAGTTTGTGATATTTTCTTATAGCAGCCCTAGAAAACTAATACTGTACCCTTGGGCAATAAATAATAATATTTAACTCTCAGGACCATTAAGAGGATTGGATGGCAGAAAGTACACAAATAGTTTATCAGTGGTGGTACATAGTAAATAGTCAAGAAAAGGTAGCTTCGGACTTCCCTGGTGGCGCAGTGGTAAGAATCTGCCTGCCAATGCAGGGGACACGAGTTCGATCCCTGGTCCAGGAAGACCCCACATGCCGCAGAGCAACTAGGCCTGTGCCCCACAACTACTGAGCCTGTGCTCTAGAGCCCACACGCCACAACTACTGAGCCCATGTGCCTCAACCACTGAAGCCCACGTGCTCTAGGGCCTGGGTGCCACAACTACTGAGGCCACGTACTGTAACTACTGAAGCCCGCATGCCTAGAGCCCATGCTTGGCAGCAAGAGAAGCCACCACAATGAGAAACCCCCACACCACAACGAAGAGTAGCCCCCACTCGCTGCAACTAGAGAAAGCCCACACATAGCAATGAAGACCCAATGCAGCCAAAATTAATTTTAAAAAATAATTAAAAAAAAGAAAAGGTAATGATTATTACCAATAGTGTTGTTAATAATTTTATACTATGAGATGATAGTAAGAATTATGTAACTCTCAGAGAAAGAAACATTATGCCCCCCACTCAATCTTTCAGCTTAAAAGGTTGGAACACCTGGCATCTCCCTACTCAAGAACCTCTCCCAGTAATGGCAACTGAATAGCACAACTAGGGTACAGAAGTTCTTGCCTGGCCATTAAATTCAGCCTTTGGGGAACTCTGGTTGACACCACTGACATGTCTTTGTCTGGAAGTGGAAGTGGGACCTAGTCAATAGATATCCCTCACGTACCCCCAAAAAGAACCATCAATCTTAGCCTAGGTGACTGTCACATTGAACATTTTCAGGCAGCTTTTTCAACCTTGGAGGTTTTGGCAACCTGCCAGTAATGAAGATGTATTAATGCTTAATGCAGCTTAATGTAATAGGTGTCATGTTCATAATTTACCAAAGCTCTTTCTAAAGCATTAAATTCATTTATACTCCTTAAAAGCTACTCAATCATGAGGGCTAAGTTAGTTCGGTTGGGTTTCTTTTTTAGGATCAAATGATATATAAATTGTTAACATATCCAAACTCATCCATTAGTGCATGTGAAAGCAATAAATGTGCCAAAGTAGCAATAACATGATCGAGGAAAGTCATTGTGGTCATTAGGGCTGAAAGGGTTTCATTTATGGCCCTGGGAAAGAGAATGAAGGCTGTAAAATAGACCCAGGAGCTCCCACTGACCAGGGACCCTGCCTCATTACGCTCTGAAAAAAATAAAACAAAATGTATATTTTAGGTGTTCAAAAGTGACAATAGGTTTTGCCTTCTGTTTTAAAGAGAGTTGTCCCTCCTGTTTCCATCCACCTTTTTGAGAAAAGAAAAATGGAATGGATTGATGAGAGTTTCACATTCCAACTGTCTGGTCATAGAATATTGATTGGCCTCTTGGTAAATAACTCTAAGCAAAACAGGGGGCACGACTAATGAGAGGCCTTGCTTGCTGGACAGATCTGGGAGGTCAAGAATTGATAGAATTATAAATCCTAGCACTGTGTTTCCAAAGTAGCCCTGGGTTCAACACAGGGATGAGAGGAACCTATAGCTTTGTATATCAGATTAAGGCAAGTACTATCTATTACCCCATTATGATCTGCTGACATTCACCATTACTGAAGTTCCCTCTCCCTCCCAGAAAATATTGCAGAGCACCAAGGAGCACTGTAAAAAGAGAGGTAGGAGAGCAAATTAATAAAATTTTAAAAGTAAAGTTATTCTAAGTTAGTGCTTCTCAGTCCTTGGTATAATTAAAATCATCTGGGAGATTTAATAAACTAGCAATATCCTGAGCCCATCCCAGACAATTAAATCTCTAAGGGTGGGGCTTGGCTATCAGTATTTTTTAAATGCTCCAGAGAATTCTCTTGTGCAGCCAGGATGTAACCATTAATGTAACTAATATTTAGGAGTCATTACAAAAGCTCTAAGTAAAGATGGCATAACACATTAGCATTTCTTCTTATTTAGAGTTCTCCATGGAGCAATGTGTTGCCCACATTCAGTACTTGCCTAAGTATGTCCTCAAGAACTTAACAATCTGTTCAGGTCTCCTCTGCTGGACGCTTCTGAAATCAGGGGTGGCCCTCTACCAAGGAGTCACGTCAGTGGCTGAAAACTAAGGGTTTAAAGTGTAGTTCGTTCTCCAAGGAAAGTTGCGCTGTTGATAGAGGGGCACTTGCCCTCTCTCAGTTCACAAAGTATGCCAGGTCTTGCTGTGGCTTTGGCCCTCACTCACCTGAACAAACAGCTGGACCAGTGATCACCAGAGATTTTACCAAAGGAGAACCTGCTGAAGATGTCTCCATTAGCTCCTGTTTTGTCTATGAAAAGTCACACCTTATCTTCATAGCAGGAGAGCTGGATCTGGAAGGAGTCTTTGCTGAGCAGAGGCTGAATAAAGTGCGGGGCCAGGGGCAACTATAGGGGTGGGTGGCAGCTCTAACCGAAATTCAGACAGCCCACTAGAGGATCAGGGAGTAAGTGTATCTAACCACCTCTAATTAAGTCATGTCATGTAGCCAGATTTGACTTGGAGAAAGAAATGCCTACAGTAATTGCATTTAGTTCATTTTGTAGCATGCTCCTAATCATAACTGCTAATTCAATTGTACATTCATTCTGCCGGCCCATTGCCATTAAGCACACATTTAATTACTTCAATAAAAGATTAATATGCAGGACACAAAAGGAGGGACAGAAGACTGTGCCAAAGCACACAGCTGCCCCAGTGCTTAGCCCAGAGATAAAACAAGAATATCATTGGGCAGCATAATCCTGTTCCAAATACATCATTATTAGATGAACATTCCAGACTTTTATGTTCACGCTTGTTATGCACCGTTCCACATGCATATATTCCTGTGGCACGAGAAAGAGCTGTAAGAGGCACCGACAGCTCTCCATTGTTGTCCCTGTCACACACCAACCCCCCACCCTGGCTTCCTCCAGGCTTGTAAGGTTGCGCTTATCTCGTCTCCAGGCGAAGGCTTACAGTCCCTACATTACAACATCCTGAGATAAGGGCCCTCGCTTGACATTGTTCCTGCCCGTGCTGCAAACAAGTGACAAACCTGGCATGTATAAAAAGAGAGAGAGGGAGAACAACAAAGCCAGAGCCTCATCCTCCCTCCTTCTCCCGACACCACCTCAAAGGACAGCCCATCAATTCTCCAGGATGTACACAATCATTATTGTAGGGGAAACAAAGGCCAGTGTCAATTGTGCAGTGTTATAAAGCAGTCCCTCAAATTAAAACCATGTACCTAACTGCATCTGATGGCAGAAGCTATTTAGCAGTGATATTTTACGGAAAGGCAATGAAAAGCAATAACTGCTTTATTTAATGTATCTGTTCAATCCAGCTGCCCTGGATAGGCCTTAATAGAAGCTGTCGATCAATGTCAGGCCCTTAGAAATAACTGCACCAGACTGCAATAAACATGAAGGAAAGATAACTAGACCTACTGATCAGCCTCTTGTTACCTTTCCTGCACCCAGAGATTTGTCATTTGTTTATACTGCTCATAATAGCCTGCTCGATGATTATCATCGTACCCACCTGGTATTGTGGTGGGCGCATCAGGGTGGGGAGTGAGAGAGGAGAAGAAGCAACGTTGGAAGGAGAGGGAGGGGAAGGAAATATAAAATGTAAGGCAAAAAGATGAGGGATAATGAAAGTTTGTTCAGAACATGTGAGGTTAAACCGCGTAAAGTGGGCATTCTGGAACACTTGTTAAAATGCTAACATCACTCTCCCTTTCTTTACCACCTCCCGACAATCTTTCCCTTAAGATTAATTAAACAGGGCATGAATGTTTAGTTGCAGTGTCTTCAACAAATCCTTGTGCTACGAAGAAGATACTAAGGAGACCTATAGCTAGGACAACCCGACCCCAACCATAACTTCACAGGCCCCTCTCCATCCATCCACCCTGAGTGGTGGTGCCTCCCTGTGCTCCAGTGTCAGCTCTCTCCAACAGGGTCTACTCTCTGTCCTTACACAAGCTCATCCACTCTTGGGTCCTTACCACCTATAACAGGGGCTAGCCATCTACAACCTAAAGACCAATCTAGCTAGCAGCCTATTATATAAAGTTTTATTGGAACACAGCTGCCCCCATTCATTTAGGTTTTGTACTTGGCTGCTTCAGTACTAAGATGGCATCGAATAGTTGCAGCAGGTACTATATTGTCCCCAAAGCCTGAAATATTCACCACCTGGCACTTTTCAGGTAAAGTTTGCTGACCCCTGATCTATATATAAATCATTTCAAAATATCTTTCTCCAGCTATACCTTTCTTCTCTTCTCTAGACCTGTGCTTCCATCTGTCCCCCACCCCAACCCTTCCATCTAGCTGTTGACATATAACTCATATAAATCTAATTTTTTTTCCAAACCTACAGTTTCTCCTGTTTGGTATCTCAAGTAATGGCCTCACCATCTGTTTAAGCACCCAGATGAAAAAGCTGAGTCATCTTTAGCAAAAACCTCACTCTCTGTTTTTCCTCCCCATCTGCTCTCCCACCACCTTCCAATCAGCCCTACCCTGTCCCCTCTGTCGCTGAAATGTACCTCAAATACATCTGATCCTGCCTGTTCAGAGACACTGCCCCTGCCCATTGCTGCCCACTCTATTTGCCTGGACTTTTACAACCTCCTAACCAGTCTTCCTGATTCTAATCTCTCTGCTACTACGCCCCTGCCAGAACTACCTTTCAAAAGCATAGATATAACTAAAATAATGACAATTCTTTATTTAGTGGTAAGTACTTTCCATTTATTTATTTACTCATTTAATTCTCACTAAATCTTACAAGACAAAGTAAGCCCTATTATCAGACCCATGAGGAAACTGGGGCTTAGAAAGGTTTTGTGAACTTGCCGAGGTCACACAATTTGCAAATGCTACACTGGGATTTGAACTCAAGTCTGTCAGTCTCTAAAGCCCAAGATGTCTTGCACAACTATAATGCCTCTCCCACATTTTGGAAATCTTCAGTAGTTCCATACTCCCCATTAAATAAGGCCAACCTCAATTCATATGGCATTCAAACTTTCACTTTTCCTTTCTACTTGTTCTCCAGTCACGTGCTATCTCAAACCACTCTTGCCGTGTTCTAGTCCATGAACACACCATATGACTATGCATTAATGTGCCATCTGCCTGGGAATGTGCCCTGATCCCTATACCTACTCCAACCTCCCTAGCAAAATTAATTTTCCTTCCCTAGTACTCTTATATTGTTTCAGTCATACTATAGAAGAACACTTATCAAACTATACTAGCTTTAAGTGTATTATCGATACCTCCTCAGATAGGTTCCAGATCTTTAAAAGGAGAGGCAATTTCCTACACATATTTTTATTTCTGACGCCCAGGACTTAGTAGTCAATAAACAAATGCTGGTTGAACGTTTCTTCCAAACTCACACCTTTCCAATAAATTTTTTATGATGGTTCCATAGTGAGCTTTCAGAAACACGAATCAGATTCTGTGACTCTTATTTAGGACGATTCAGTTTCTTCTTTATGTATAGGATTTTAAGGTCCAAACTCCTTTGCATGGCATATGAGGCCTATACCATAACTCTAATTTCAACTTCTCTCCCTCCCACACGCCAGACCCAGGGAGCACCAGCCACACTGAGTTACTGTACCTTTGTACTTGCTTCTCTGTCTTCCTGGAGTGTCCCTCTCCGTCTTTGATAACTTCTGCTCATTCTTCATGACCCATATCATGTCATCTAGTCTATGAAATTTTCACCACCAGAAGAAAGTTGATCTCCCTTATTTTGGGGCTTCCATGTAACAATGATAATTATAGTCACATAGCACTTACTGTGTAGCAGTCAATGTTGGAAGTACTTTAGATATGTTGCATTGTTTATTCCCCACAGAAGAGGTAAGTACTATTATTATACCTATTTTTCAAGTAAGGAAATTAAGACACAGAGAGACTAAGTTACTTGCCTAGGGTCATAGTGCTGCTAAGCTGAGTCCAGGAGTTGAACCTGGGGAGTCTGATGTCAGAGTTCATGCCTTTCACCATTCTACTACACCACATCACTATTCTAGTCTACATCTCCTTCACTGGAGTCCAGATCACTCTGTATTTTAATCATTGCTTTGTGTCTGTCCTTGAGTCCTCTTCCATATGTGAGCTCCTAAAGGTCACATCTCAAGGGACATGTCTGATTCATCTTCATCTGCTCAGACCTTGCACCATGCTCAGAACAAGCAGAGACTTAATAAGTCTTTGTTAAATGACTTTATGAACATCAATGTTCTTCAAGAGACCTGAAGTAAGGAGATGATGGAGGGTTTTAATGATTCAGTGATGTGCTTGTCACAAAAACTAGATGATCACAAATAAGAAAATGGATACTGTATCACTCTTAACAGATAGAACCATGGTCCTAAGTTCTAAGCTTAATTCCATCTTTCACTCACTCTAGGGGTTGGATGCATCACTGCACTTTTCTATGCCTCCTTTATAATAAGAACCTACTTATTAAAGCCTTAGGTATTTACAAACAATGCACTTTTGTTTATTTTAAGCTATAAGAAATACAGCATTGCTGAATATTCCTTCTCTTCTCAACCTTGAAATGTCACTATGCCCCATGTCTCAGGTCTTTTTTTTTATTATTAATTTTTATTGGAGTATAGTTGCATTACAATTTTGTGTAAGTTTCTTGCTGTACAGCAAAGTGAATCAGTCATACGTATACATATATCCACTCTTTTTTAGATTTCCTTCCCATTTAGGTCACCACAGATCATTGAGTAGAGTTCCCTGTGCTATACAGTAGGTTCTCATTAGTTATCTATTTTATACATAGTAGTGTATATGGGTCAGTCCCAATCTCCCAATTCATCCCAGACCCTCTCCCCACTTGGTAACCACAAGTTTGTTCACTACATCTGTGACTCTATTTCTGCTTTGCAAATAAGTTCATCTCTACCATTTTGCAAATAAGTTCATCTCTACCATTTTTGTAGATTCCACATATAGGCAACATTATACAATATTTGTTTTTCCCTTTCTGACTTACTTCACTCTGTATGACAGTCTCTAGGTCCATCCACATCTCTGCAAATGTCACTCTTTTGGTCCTTTTTATGGCTGAGTAATATTCCATTGTACATATGTACCACATCTTCTTTATCCATTCCTTTGTCAATGGACATTTAGATTGCTTCCATGACCTGGCTATTGTAAATACTGCTGCAATGAACACTGGGGTGCATGCATCCTTTTGTTTGTTTGTTTGTTTTGCTGTACGCGGGCCTCTCACCGCTGTGGCCTCTCCCGTTGCGGAGCACAGGCTCCGGACGCGCAGGCTCAGCGGCCATGGCTCACGGGCCCAGCCGCTCCGCGGCATGTGGGATCTTCCCGGACCGGGGCACGAACCCGTGCCCCCTGCATCAGCAGGCGGACTCTCAACCACTGCGCCACCAGGGAAGCCCGCCATCCTTTTGAATTATGGTTTTCTCCAGATATATTCCTAAGAGTGAGATTGCTGGGTCATAGCTCTATTTTTAGTTTTTTAAAGAACCTCCATACTGTTTTCCATAGTGGCAGTACCAATTTGCATTGCTACCAGCAGTGTAGGAGGGTTCCCTTTTCTCCACACCCTCTCCAGCATATATGTCTGTAGAATTTTTGATGATGGCCATTCTGACTGATATGAAGTGATACCTCATTGTAGTTTTGATTTTCATTTCTCTAATAATTAGTGATTTTGAGCATCTTTTCATGTGCCTTTTGGCCATGTGTATGTCTTCTTTGGAGAAATGTCTATTTAGGTCTTCTGCCCATTTTTGGATGGGGTTGGTTTTTTTTTTGATATTGAGCTGCATGAGCTGTTTGTATATTTTGGAGATTAATCCCTTGTCTGTTGTTTTGCTTGCAAATATTTTCTCCCATTCTGAGGGTTGTCTTTTCATTTCATTTATGGTTTCCTTTGCTGTGCAAAAGCTTTTAAGTTTAATTAGGTCCCACTTGTTTATTTTTGTTTTTATTTTCATTACTCTAGGTGGTGGATTGAAAAGCATCTTTGTGATTTATGTCAGAGAGTGTTCTTCCTATATTTTCCTCTAAGAGTTTTATAGTATCTGGCCTTACATTTAGGTCTTTAATCCATTTTGAGTTTATTTTTGTGTATGGTATTAGGGAGTGATCTAATTTCTTTCTTTTACATGTAGTCATCCAGTTTTTCCAGCACCACTAACTGAAGAGACTGTCTCTTCTCCATTGTATATTCTTGCCTCCTTTGTCATAGATTAGGTGACCATAGGTGCATGGGTTTATCTCTGGGCTTTCAATCCCAAGGTTCAGTTCTTAAACTTCTTCTCTTCTGTTCTCTCCCTCACTCACTCCCAAAGTGATTTATTTGATCTTTGGGAAAAAAAACATTACCAAAGCTGAGATTTGGAAAGTTTCACTACTAGTGATTCAGTACAAATAAACCTATCAGTCCTACAGGTCTGAATTTGCATGACTGTAGATATACATGTCCTATGAGGAAAAATTCACCCTACCTTTTTGTTTAGAGGCCCTGAATTTATTTTACTCTAGTCATAGAGAAGGCTCTGTTATCTCCCTCTGATTGACCTCCTGAATTCCCGCTCTGTGAGGCCAGGGGTGAAACAGTACAAGTAAGCATGGTGATATGCAGCAGTCATTACAAGCACTAGCAGCTCTTCACAGTGCACAAGTGATCACTTCCTGGTATTGGTTCTGTTGCAAAAGTAAGCAGTAAAACAGAGCAACAAACTTTTAAAGGATCTCTTTGCAAATAGAGGCTGAAACTGTAGGTTGCTTTGGTTAGTTGGAAGCTTTATTTATACTTTGGCCTTGGTTTGGAAGGACAACATTTTAGAGATTCTCTTACCAGTAGTTAGTCTATGATCACTAAGATAATTGGGTTCTCTGATGTGATGGATGAGAGTGCACAAGAAGATGTCACTCTCAAATTTAATCTCTCTGAGTCTTAAAGCACTATCTTTCTCGGTGCAAAGAAAGACAAAGTCAGATGCAGGAGAAGGGAAGGATACTATACAGGTTATAAAAATCTCACATTTGTAAATTTAATAGGGTAAATAAAGTCTTGTGAAAATGCTTTTATAACAAAGGTATCTGGAATAATGCCAAAAAATAGAAAATTTAGACATTCTTGTTGATTTCATTGTACTCTAGCAATGAAAGGCAAATCATTGTGATTCGTCTAATTTTGAAGAAAAAATAGCAGCTTATTTCATCAGCAAATGTATACCTTCTGGTTATGAGACATTATTGATAACATTATGAATATTATGTGTTAGAAAATTACAACAACCCAAATCCCCTGAACCTTAAAGAAATCAAGGTGAGCCTAACAGGAATCAGCGCTCAGATATCTTTAAGTTCACCAGCTTCACATTTACGTTTTATTTTTAGTTGGTTCCTATAGGAATCTATGATGAAACTTGAAGAAAGTTTGCTTATGTCCTTTTAGCTTCAAGAACCTTATTTTTAAAAAGTCCCAATAAATTTTTCCTTAAAAAGTTTTGATGTTTTTTGGAAATCACTTTTTTGGTTAGATGAGAGAACACCATCATGTACCAACATTAGTTTAGGTCTAATATTAATTCACCTCAGAGTTGCTTTCCCCAATCCTTTCTCAGGTTTCCCCTATAGGCTACCTCTGAAATTTTGAATACAGCATGTATTACAGTTTAAGAACTTAAGGGGGACTTCCCTGGTGGCACAGTGGTAAGAATCCACCTACCAATGCAGGGGACACAAGTTCGATTCCTGGTCTGGGAAGATCCCACATTCCGCGGAGCAACTAGGCCTGTACTCCACAACTACTGAGCCTGCACTCTAGAGCCCGCGAGCCACAACTACTGAAGCCCACACGCCTAGAGCCTGTACTCTGCAACAAGAGAAGCCACCGCAATGAGAAGCCCACGCAACGCAACGAAGAGTAACCCCCGCTCGCCGCAACTAGAGTAAGCCTGCGTGCAGCAACAAAGACCCAATGCAGCCAAAAAATAAAATTAATAAATAAAATTAATTTTTTTTAAAAAGGGCCTTTGTTAGAAACTCTTAAAAAAAAAAAAAAAAGAATTAAGGGCACAGTGTAGCCATTCCTTCGCTGGTTAGCAACCAAACACCTACCACCATCCCCAGATGCCCCAGCCTGCCTTATTGACCATGAGATATAAGCTTTAATTAGGTGGGATTTCTGGGAGAGCCTTGGTATCTCCTGATTTGAAAAAAAAAGGGTTAGGGGATACATTGGCTGGAATAGCCCTTTGCTTCTCTCTTCCTCCTCAACTTTCTGACTGGAATGCAAACATTTGTCCTGGAGGTGCAACAGCTATCTTGTAACCACAAGCCCATAAGCAAGAGGATAAAGGCATACATAGAAGGGATGGCAGAGAAAACTATAGAAGAAGCTTGGTGCCTGATGACACCACTGAAGTATCATAGCAGTGCTGAACAACCTACCCCTGAACTTCTTACTGTGTGAAATAAACAAACCCTGTCTCTTTAAACTACTGTTAAATTATCTGGTACTATCAGCCAAATGAACTCTCGATGATTAAAAAAACTGTCTGATGAAAGTGAAAGCAGGGGGGAAAAATAACAATAAAGTCATGAATTTTTAAAAATATAAGCAAAACAAGCAAGACAGGAGAGCCAAGTAAGGTTTTCAAGACACAAAAAACTAGCTCCAGATGGAAAGGTGCACCTTTCCAGACAACACCAGCATTGATTGAGTTCTCCAAGTGAAGGGCTAAAGAGGTTCCTGAGACAGTGCCTTAGAGCACTAAGCTCCTATTATAACATTCTGCACTTTGAAATGAGCATTTAGAGTATCTTTTAAGTCAAAACCTTTACCTGTGTGGTTTAGGTCATAAGGGGACAGGGAGTGGGGGAGGGCGGAGAGGGTGGAGGCTTATAGGTGGAGAAGTTAAGGTTTCTAAGACCTGATTCTATTTACAATCGACCCTTCATATCCATAGGTTCTGCATTCATGGATTCAACCAACCATGGATTGAAAATATTTGGGGAAAAACTTTCCAGAAAATTTCAAAAAGCAAAACTTGTATTTGCCATGTGCCAGCAACTATTTACATAGCATTTACATTGTAGTAAGTATTATAAGTAACCTAGAGATGATTTAAAGTATACAGGAAGATGTGTGTGGGTTATATGCAAGTACTACACCATTTTATATAAGAGACTTGAGCATCTGCAGATTTTGGTAACTGCAAAGTCCTGGAACCAATTCCCACCGCCAGAGAATACCAAGGGACAACTGTATTTAGCTTTCAATTCTACTGTCTGGGCAAAAAAAAAATTACGTGTGTATTATATATGTATATTATGTATATTATATATGTATATATTTATAAAAATTATATATATATATGGAGAGAGAGAGAGAGAGAAAGAAATGCAAGATGCTTATTGTTTACCGTTCATTTGATGTTCATCTATTCAGAGCTGCACATTCCTTGAGGTCAAAGATTAAGTCTTTTCATTCAATCTAGTGCCTGGCACACAGTGGGACATTCAATAAATGCTTGTTGAATAAATGAATGAATGCCATTTCTATTTAATTCTACTGCTGCAAATTTTTCTGGCTTAACCTCTCTAAAACAATGATTAATATAGTAAAAAAAAATTAATTCCTGATTTTTTCTTCTCTATATTCCTTGACCTTTCCTCATAAAAACACTATTTATCTCTTAATATATCTCCAGTTTCATTCCCATCGGAAGGATCTGAGGAATCTATTGCTGTAAATAGAATAAATGAAGAGGGCAAGAGTTCTTCGTCCTTCCATTCATCTCCCCAGAGTCTCTACTCCATTTCTGCTGCTGCTCTGCCTTCTGGGAGTAAATGGAACAAGAACCTAACACTGTGTTTAATGAGAAAATAATCAACTATTGCCTATACAACATGCCTAGAGCCAAAAACATCCAAGGGGATCTGTTTCCAACATTTTCACACAAATTGCATAAATACCAGAGATGACATTATAAAACTTAATTTGGATTCCATTTGTTTTTACTTACCAGGGGGCATTTGGAACAGTAGATAATCCCAGAGTTCTCTCTTTCACAGAAAAGTTAAATAAATAGCTTTCTATTTATTGCATGAGGAAAGCTCTACCTGACAATTATCAAGTAAGCAGGGCTGAGATACTGCACCAGGAGCTGATCCATCCATCATGCTTTTTCCCTTGGATATGATTCTGACTGGTGTCAGCCAAGCCCCGCTGTGAACTTGAGCACCTTTTACCCAGCATGGTGTCAGTGAGGTTATTTTAAGCCTTGGGAATAATAATGACATAAGTTTTTATAGCAGCTTTTAAGTCAAAAGATGTCTAAGTGATTTTCCCTACCCACCGGCTTAAACCTTTGTTTTCCCTTGCATTTTCAAAGCATTTCAGCATGAATCTGAGACCATAAGCACAAGTGGCGTAAATGGCTCAGGAAGATGAAGCGATCGGGAAGGCAGAGTGAACAGCCCACGATAAACAAGCTGAGAGCAATGAGCTCCTGGATGGAGCCACATGTATCTGAAACGTGGGAAGTTGCCTCTAGGGGCACTCAGAGATAATCAGCGTGTTCACTGAAAGAGAAGGTGGAATTTAGCAGACCAAATCCCTCCAGGACAAATCCATCCCAAATTGGTACCATTTAAAGCCTCTGCAGGAATCCCACTCAGAGCATAATCTTCACTCCCAGCATGAAGCCTCATTCTGCACCTCTCTCCCAGGCTGAGACCTCAGGGCCTGCTGCTTCCCTGGGAGAGCATCAGGAAAGAGTTGATGGCTGTGCAAAGTAGCAGGGCCATTATTGAGACAGCTGGCAAATGTCCCCATGTTCTGTCATCCCTGCTGCTCCATCACTACGGTGGCTCTCAATTCATAGGAATAAAAAAGGAAAGAGAATGGTCAATTTAACATAGCATCAGGAGGTTTTTTTCTAGGTGACCAACTACTTTGTCAGTGGGAATCAGTTTGTCTTCGTAGAAGTCAAGTAGTTAATCACCACCAAAACCCCAAGAAGAGAAAAGGTATGCAGGTGGTTTAACAAGGACAGGCTGAGGTGTGAACCTTGCTATAGAAAAAAGCAATTGCAGCTCACTTTAAGAATGAACTTGCTGCCCAAGCCCCAGTGGTGCCAGAAGATACACAGCTGACCCAGACCTGACCCAAGGAAAGGGAGGTCCGCTTTTCTTCCTCGCACATACGTCACTGGAGAGGGTCCACGCAATTGGAGTAAGTTCCCTGAATGCTGAGTTTGAAGTGGAGGTCAGCGCCTGACTTTTTCAGAGGCTGTGCAATAAAGAAGCAAATCACAACCTGTAAAGCCAAGGCTACCTGGGGTAAAATTCCAGCTCTGCCACTTGCTACCCATATAGCCCTTTTCAAGTCACTTATGCTCTCTGGAACTGTTTCCTCATCTGCAAAATACCTATAATGCTGCTGTGAGTTTAAATGATTTGATTTATGAAAAGAACTAAGAAATATAACTGACATTTAGTAAGTACTCAGAAACAATAGCTCTTATTCAGATAACTGGATTGCAATTTGGGGAACAAAACAAACCAATTGTGGGGAAGATTCAGCATGGAACTAGGTGGTGCACCAGGACTCTTACAAATCAACTACCTACATATGGAAAAAGTTTACAACAAACTTTTTTTCGCTGTTTTTACTTTTAGTTCCAAACTTTCTAGGTCTTAGAAAAATAAGCACAAAACTCAGAGCTCTGAAAAAAACTTAATTGTAAAATATATTCTTGGGCTTCCCTGGTGGCGCAGTGGTTGAGAGTCTGCCTGCCGATGCAAGGGACACGGGTTCATCCCAGGGGTCTGGGAAAATCCCACATGCCGCGGAGCGGCTGGGCCCGTGAGCCATGGCCACTGAGCCTGCGCGTCCGGAGCCTATGCTCCACAACGGGAGAGGCCACCACAGTGAGAGGCCCGCGTACCGCAAAAAAAAAAAAAAAAAAAAAAAAAAAAAAAATATATATATATATATATTCTTAAAAAGTTTAATATACATGCATTTAAAGAAATGGATACAATGTCATCTTCTTATACACCAGGAAAACCTATATCCATCACTGAAGTCATCAATTTCTATTTTCATCACTATGCAGAATATTAACTTTTTAAATAGATGATAAAATGGTTTTTGCTGTATTGCCAATAGCGAATCTGCTCTGAGAATTTTTTTTTACAATATGTACCTGAATTTACTACTTGCAGAGAAAATTTTAAAGTTTTTTGTACATTTAAGAAATCAAGCAAACAGGTACTGATGAAAAAATATCCTTTATGATGCCCAGATCTAGTCTTTGATAATTTAAATTCAAATTTTTATTTTATTCTATTTTATTTTTTAATATCCTTATTGGAGTATAATTGCTTTACAATGGTATGTTAGTTTCTGCTGTATAACAAAGTGAATCAGCTATACATAAACATATATCTTCATATCTCCTCCCTCTTGCTTCTCCCTCACACCCTCCCTATCCCACCCCTCTAGGTGGTCACACAGCAACAAGCTGATCTCCCTGTGCTATGTGGCTGTTTCCCACTAGCCATCCATTTTACATTTGGTAGTGTATATATATCCATGCCACTCTCACTTTGTCCCAGCTTCCCCTTCCCCTTCCCTGTTTCCTCAAGTCCATTCTCTATGTCTGGGTCTTTATTCCTCTCCTGCCCCTAGGTTCTTCAGAAGCTTTTTTTTTTTTTTTTAGATTCCATATATACGTGTTAGCATATAGTATTGTTTTCTCTTTCTGACTTACTTCACTCTGTATGACAGTCTTTAGGTCCATCCACCTCACTACAAATAACTCAATTTCATTTCTTTTTATGGCTGAGTAATATTCCATTGTATACATGTGCCACATCTTCTTTATCCATTCATCTATTGATGGACACTTAGGTTGCCTCCATGTCCTGACTATTGTAAATAGTGCTGCAATGAACATTGTGGTACATGACTCTTTTTGAATTATGGTTTCCTCTGATTATATGCCCAGTAGTGGGATTGCTGGGTCACATGGTAGTTCTATTTTTAAATTTTTAGGAAACCTCCATAGTGTTCTCCATAGTGGCTGTATCAATTTACATGCCCACCAGCAGTGCAAGAGGGTTCCCTTTTCTCCACACCCTCTCCAGCATCTATTGTATGTAGATTTTTTGATGATAGCCGGTGTGAGGTGATAACTCATTGTAGTTTTGATTTGCATTTCTCTAATGATAAGTGATGTTGAGATCCTTTCATGTGTTTCTTGGCAATCTGTATATCTTCTCTGGAGAAATGTCTATTTAGGTCTTTTGACCATTTTTGGATTGGGATGCTTCTTTATTGATATTGAGCTGCATAAGCTGTTTGTATAAGTTGGAGATTAATCCTTTGTCAGTTGCTTCATTTGCAAATGTTTTCTCCCATTCTGAGGGTTGTCTTCTCATCTTGTTTATAGTTTCCTTTGCTGTGGAAAAGCTTTTAAATTTCATTAGGTCCCATTTGTTTATTTTTGTTTTTATTTCCATTTCTCTAGCAGGTGGGTCAAAAAGGATCTTGCTGTGATTTATATCACAGAGTGTCCTGCCTATGTTTTACTCTAAGAGTTTTATGGTGTCTGGACTAACATTTAGGTCTCTAATCCATTTTAAGTTTATTTCTGTGTATGGTGTTAGGAAGTGTTCTAATTTCATTCTTTTACATGGAGCTTTCCAGTTTTCCCAGCACCACTTATTGAAGAGGCTGTCTTTCCTCCATTGTATATTCTTGCCTCCTTTATCAAAGACAAGGTGACCATATGTGTGTGGGTTTATCTCTGGGATTTCTATCCTGTTTCATTGACCTATATTTCTGTTTTTGTGCCAGTACCATACTGTCTTGATTACTGTAGCTTTGTAGTATAGTCTGAAGTTCGGAGGCGTGATACCTCCAGCTCCATTTTATCTTTCTCAATATTGCTTTGGCTATTCAGGGTCTTTTGTGTTTCCATACAAATTGTGAATGTTTTTGTTCTAGTTCTGTCAAAAATGCCATTCGTTGTTTGATAGGGATTGCACTGAATCTGTAGATTGCTTTGGGTAGTAGAGTCATTTTCACAATGTTGATTCTTCCAATCCAAAAACGTACTATATCTCTCCATCTGTTTCTATTATCTTTAATTTCTTTCATCAGTGTCTTATAATTTTCTTCAGACAGGTCTTTTGTCTCCTTAGGTAGGTTTATTCCTAGGTATTTTTTGATTTTTATTGCAATGGTAAATGGGACTGTTTCCTTAATTTCTCTTTCAGATATTACATCATTAGTGTATAGGAATGCAAGAGATTTCTGTGCATTCATTTTATATCCAGTTACTTTACCAAATTCATTGATTATCTCTAGTAGATTTCTGGTAGCATCTTTGGGATTCTCTAGGTATAGTATCATATCATCTGCAAACAGTGACAGTTTTACTTCTTCTTTTCTGATTTGGATTCCTTTTGTTTCTTTCCTTTCTGTGATTGCTGTAGCTAAAAATTCCAAAAGTATGTTGAATAATAGTGGTGAGAGTGGGCAACCTTGCTTTCTTCCTGATATTAGTGGAAATGGTTTCAGTTTTTCACCATTGAGAACAATGTTGGCTGTGGGTTTCTCATATGGCCTTTATTAGGTTGAGGTAAGTTCCCTCTATGCCCACTTTCTAGAGAGGTTTTAACATAAATCAATGTTGAATTTTTTCGGAAGCTTTTTCTGCATCTATTGAGATGATCATATGGTTTTTCTCCTTCAATTTTTTAATATGGTGTATCACATTGATTGATTTGCTTATATTGAAAAATCCTTGCATTCCTGGGGTAAACCCCACTGATCATGGTGCATGATCCTTTTAATGTCCTGTTGGATTCTGTTCGCTAGTATTTTGTTGAGGATTTTTGCATCTATGTTCATCAGTGATGTTGGTCTGTAGTTTTTTTGTATGTAACATCTTTGTCTGGTTTTGGTATCAGGGTGATGGTAGCCTCATAGAATGAGTTTGGGAGTGTTCCTCCCTCTGCTATATTTTGGAAGAGTTTGAGAAGGATAGGTGTTAGCTCTTCTCTAAATGTGTGGTAGAATTCACCTGTGAATCTATCTGGTCCTGGGCTTCTGTTTTTGGAAGATTTCAATCACAGTTTCAAGTTCAGTGCCTATGATTGGTCTGTTTATATTTTCTATTTCTTCCTAGTTCAGTCTCAGGAGGTTGTGCCTTTCTACGAATTTGTCCATTTCTTCCAGGTTGTCCTTTTTCTTGGCATATAGTTGCCTGTAGTAATCTCTCATGATCGTTTGTATTTCTGCAGTGTCAGTTGTTACTTCTTTTTCATTTCTAATTCTATTGATTTGTGTCTTCTCCCTTTTTTTCTTGATGAGTCTGGTTAGAGTTTTATCAATTTTGTTTATCTTCTCAAAGAACCAGCTTTTAGTTTTATTGATTTTAGCAATTGTTTCAGTCATATCTTTTTCATTTATTTCTGATCTGGTCTTTATGATTTCTTTCCTTCTGCTAACTTTGGGTATTTCTTGTTCTTCTTTCTCTAATTGCTTTAAGTGTAAGGTTAGGTTGTTTATTTGAGATGTTTCTTGTTTCCTGAGGTAAGATTGTATTGCTCTAAACTTCCCTCGTAGAGCTGATTTTGCTGCAGCCCATAGATTTTGGATTGTCGTGTTTTCATTGCCATTTGTTTTTAGGTATTTTTTGATTTCCTCTTAGATTTCTTCAGTGATCTCTTGGTATTTAGTAGTGTATTGTTTAGCTTCCATGTGTTTGTATTTGCCACATATTTTTTCCTGTAATTGATATCTAGTCTCATAGTATTGTGGTCAGAAAGGATACTTGATACAATTTCAATTTTCTTAAATTTACCAAGGCTTAATTTGTGACACAAGATATGATCTATCCTGGAGAATATTCCATGAGAGCTTTAGAAGAAAGTGTATTCTGTTGTTTTTGTATGGAATGTCCTATAAATATCAATTGTCCATCTTGTTAATTTATCATTTAAATCTTCTGTTTCCTTATGTATTTTCATTTTGCATGATCTGTCCATTAGTGAAGGTGGTGTCTTAAAGTCCCCTAGTACTGTTGTGTTACTGTCAATTTCCCCTTTTATGGCTGATAGAATTTGCCTTATGTACTGAGGTGCTCCTATGTTGGGTGCATAAATATTTATAATTGTTATATCTTCTTCTTGGATTGATCCCTTGATCATGAGGAAGTGTCCTTCTTTGTCTCTTGTAATAATTTTTATTTTAAGGTCAATTTTGTCTGATATGAGAATTGCTACTCCAGCTTTCCTTTGATTTCCATTTGCATGGCATATCTTTTTCTATCCCCTCACTTTCAGTCTGTATGTGTCCCTAGGTCTGAAGTGGGTCTCTTGTAGACAGCATAAGTACAGGTCTTGTTTACGTATCCATTCAGCCACTCTACATCTTTTAGTGGAGCAGTTAATCCATTTACATTTAAGGTATTTATTGATATGTGTGTTCCTACTACCATTTTTTAAATTTTGGGGGGTTTGTTATTGTAGGTGTTTTCCTTCTCATATTTCCCCCCTAGAGAATTTCCTTTAGCATTTGTTGTAAAGCTGGTTTGGTGGTGCTGAATTCTGTTAGTTTTTGCTTGTCTGTAAAGATTTTAATTTCTCTGGCAAATCTGAATGAGATCCTTGCTGGGTAGAGTAATCTTAGTTGTAGGTTTTTCTCTTTCATCACTTTAAATATGTTCTGCCACTCCCTTCTGGCTTGCAGAGTTTCTGCTGAAAGATCAGCTGTTAACTTTATGGGGATTCCCTTGTATGTTTTTTGTTGCTTTTCTCTTGCTGCTTTTAATACTTTTTCTTTGAATTTAATTTTTGATAGTTTGATTAATAAATGTCTTTGCATGTTTCTCCTTGGATTTATCCTCTATGGGACTCTCTGTGCCTCCTGGACTTGATTGACTGTTTCCTTTCCCATATTAGGGAAGTTTTCAACTATAGTCTCTTCAAATATTTTCTCAGTCCCTTTTTTTTCGCTTCTTCTTCTGAGACCCCTATAATTCGAATGTTGGTGCATTTAATGTTGTCCCAGAAGTCTCTGAGACTTTTCTCAATTCTTCTCATTCTTTTTCTATTCTGCTCTGTTGTAGTTATTTCCACTATTTTATCTTCCAGGTCACTTATCTGTTCTTCTGCCTCAGTTATTCTGCTATTGATTCCTTCTAGAGAATTTTTAATTTCATTCATTGTGTTGTTCATCATTGTTTGTTTGCTCTTCTTCTAGGTCCTTTTTAAATGTTTCTTGTATTTTCTCCATTCTATTTCCAAGATTTTGTATCATCTTTACTATCGTTACTCTGAGTTCTTTTTCAGGTAGGCTGCCTATTTCGTATTCATTTGTTTGGTCTGGTGAGTTTTTACCTTTCTCCTTCTTCTTCTGTGTGTTTCTCTGTCTTCTCATTTTGCTTAACTTACTGTGTTTCAGGACTCCTTTTTGCAGGCTGCAGGTTCATAGTTCCCATTGTTTTCTGGGTCTGCCCCCAGTGGCTAAATTTGGTTCAATGGGTTGTGTAGGCTTCCTGGTGGAGGGGACTGGTGCCTTTGTTCTGATGGATGAGGTTGGCTCTGGTCTTTCTGGTGAGCAGGACTGTCTCTGGTGGTGTGTTTTGGGGTGTCTGTGAACTTATTATGATTTTAGGCAGCCTCTCTGCTAATGAGTCAGGTTGTGTTCCTGTCTTGCTAGATTTTTGGCATAGGTTGTTCAGCACTGTAGCTTGCCGGTTGTTGAGTGGAGCTGGGTCTTTACATTGAGATTGAGATCTCTGAGAGCTCTTTCTTTTGCCATTTGATATTACATGGGGCCGGGAGGCCTCTAGATCAATGTCGTTAACTCAGCACTCCCACCTCCGTGGCTCCAGCCTGACACCCAGCCCCACAGCCTAGAAGAAAAGGGAGAAAATAAAAGAAAGAGAGAAAGAAAGAAAGAAAGAAGGAAAAATAAAGTTATTAAAATAAAAAAAATTATTAAAAATAAAAAATTAGAAAATAATATAAAAGAAGAGAGAAAGAAAGAAAAAAGAGAGCAACCAAACTAGAAAACAAATCCACCAGTGATAACAAGCACTAAAAACTTTACTAACAGAAAAAAAAAAAATGATGGACACAACCCTAGGACAAATGGTAAAAGCAAAGCTATACAGACAAAATCACACAAAGAATCATACACATATGCACTCACAAAAGGAGAAAAGAGGGAAAAATATATATATATAAAAGAAAAAGGAAGAGAGCAACCAAATCAATAAACAAATCTACCAATGATAATAAGCCCTAAATACTAAACTAAGATAAACATAAAACCAGAAATAAATTAGATGCAGAAAGCAAGCCCCAAGTCTACAGTTGCTCCCAAAGTCCACTGCCTCAATTTTGGGATGATTCATTGTCTATTCAGGTATTCCACAGATGCAGAGTACATCAATTTGATTGTGGAGATTTAATCCACTGCTCCTGAGGCTGCATGAAGAGATTTTCCTTTCTCTTCTTTGTTCCCACAGCTCCTGGGGTTCAGCTTTGGATTTGGCCCCGCCTCTGTATGTAGGTCACCTGAGGGCATCTGTTTCCTGCCCAGACAGGACGAGGTTAAAGGAGCAGTTGGCTCACTCAGGCCAGGGGGAGGGAGGGGTACGGAATGCAGGGCCAGCCTGCAGCAGCGGAGGCCGACGTGACATTGCACCAGCCTGAGGCACACCGTGTGTTCTCCCAGGGAAGTTGTCCCTGGATCACCGGACCCTGGCAGTGGCAGGCTGCACAAGCTCTCGGGAGGGGACGTGTGGATAATGACCTGTGCTTGCACATAGTCTTCTTGGTGGCTTCAGCAGCAGCCTTAGTGTTTTATGTCCATCTCTGTGGTCTGTGCTGATAGCCGAGGTTCACACCCATCTCTGGAGCTATTTAGGTGGTGCTCTGAATCCCCTCTCCTTGAACACCCTGAAACAATTGTCTCTTGCCTCTTAGGCAGGTCCAGACCTTTCCCCGAACTCCCTCCCAGCTAGCTGTGGCGCACTAGTCCCCTTCAGGCTGTGTTCACGCAGCCAACCCCCATCCTCTCCCTGGGATATGACCTCCGAGCCCGAGCCTCAGCTCCCATCCCCCTCCCATCCCAGTAGGTGAGTGGACAAGCCTCTCAGGCTGGTGAGTGCTGGTTGGCACTGATCCTCTGTGCATGAATCTCTCCACTTTGCCCTCTGCACCATGTTGCTGAGCTCTCCTCCTGGCTCTGAAGATCCCCCCTCCATGCCCACTCGCTGTCTCCACCAGTGAAAGGGCTTCCTAGTGTGTGGAAACTTTTCCTCCTTCACAGCTCCCTCCCAGGGGTGCTGGTCCCATCCTTATTCTTTTATCTCTGGTTTTTCTTTTTTCTTTTGCACTACCCAGGTATGTGGAGAGTTTCTTGCCTTTGGGGAAATCTGAGGTCTTCTGCCAGTATTCAGTAGGTGTTCTGTAGGAGCTGTTCCTTATGTAGATGTATTTTTGATGTATTTGTAGGGAGGAAGGTGCTCTCCACATCTTACTCCTCCACCATCTTGAAGCTCTCACTTAAATTCAAGTTTTTAAATTAACCTTAAATAGATTCTCAGACTCCAGATGGTTGCTTTAACTATTCACTGCCTAAATGTTCTGATAAGTCTAAACAAAAATCAATGTGCTATAAAATTACAGGAGATATAAAAAGAAATGACCTCCCTCAATTGGATTATTAAAATTGAAAAATTGATTTTTTACATGAATTCAAGACAGCCAATAACTTGTTCCTTTCCTCTTCTTTGAATCAATGAAGCAACAAATATGTACTGGATGCCTCCTATACCCAAGGCTCTGTAACTAAAGCTATGGAACCTCTAGAGATTTGTCAGTTACCCAAATGGATCCTCATCTGGTTGAATGGTGGGGAAACGGGGTACAGTCCTTTCAGGACTGTGATTAGAGTAGCCCTTACTGAGTGAGTCTCTTATTTGAATTTCCCACCATTGTAATGGCATCTACCTATCTATAATCTCTCCCTTTCTCTCTCTCCCCCCCATCATATCACTAAAATGATTTAACAATAACTTGCCAATTAGAGGATAGAATCCAGCAGACATTTTATTAACAGTTCATGCAATAGATGGTCAGTGCCTAGTACCATAAGAGAAAGAGAAGGGAAAAAAATATCAGTTGAGGGTTTGCTATATGTTGTATGTTTTATATATGTTTCCTCATTTAATCCTCACAATAATCCTATGTGGTACACATTATTATATTTATTTTATTAGTGAGAAGACTGAAGTTAGGAAAGGCTAAGAAACTTGCCAGAGTCATAACTAAGCACTTACAGCATCACTGTTTTTTATGAGGTCTCTACATGTGTATTACTGCTTCGTTCGTAATTACCAAGCCGACTACAGCTCTCCCCCAAACTGTTGCAAAGCATTGAGAAGCAATACTGCATATGAATAAGAGGTTGGGTTTCAGAGTCAGGCCTGCATTAAAGTCTGTGTTCTTCCACTTACTCATACAGGATTTTGAGCAAGTTATTTAACCTCTCTAGGCCTCAGTTTCCACATTTGTAAAAGGAGAAAACAGTTTACTTCATCACAAAGTCATATGAGAAAATACATATAAAATACTTAGCCCAGAGCATGCTGTATTAATACCAAAAATGTATAGAGTGGCTATTATGTGCCAGGCATTGTGTTAAGATTTTAAGCTCTCTCAACCACTGAGTTCAGTAAATATTCATTGCAACTAATATTTCTTTGTTGGAATAACCTAGCCATGTATAAACATTGTTTGGTACTCCCCAGTTTTAAAATCTTTATCTGACTGGCTTATCTTGGGCTTCAAAAAGACTTTTCTTTCTTTACCACATTTAAAAATAGTCTTCATCAATGTTGTTACCTATGACCCTAGCACCACGCAGTATAGGTTTCTGTAGTATCTACAACTAAGAAACTAGCTATCTACAAAATAAGACTTTAGAAGTGAGTTGTAAGGTAATAGCTACTTGAAAATCTGGTTCTATCAATATTATGAATTCAGTGACAGAAAGCATGTTCTTGGTCAACCTAATAATGAAATTGAGTAAACGACATATGGCCATTGCAATCCACAGAACAGGCTGAACACTAAAATGGCCAAAAGAAAACCAGCCCTGCAGATGTTTAATTCAGATGCCACATGAACAAAATAACAATAGATAACAAAATTTTTGCTCTTATTTTGTGCCAGACACTAAGTGTTTTGAATTTATTAATAAATTTAATCCTCACAACATCCTATGGTATAAATACTATTATTATTATCATCTCCGTTGTATATACTTAGCACGACTTGAACAAAGGTGGGCTAGCTCTAAAGTCCATGATTCTAACCACTACACAGCAAACTCTACATAGTATTAAAGGAAAATATAATGTATAAATTCTTTAGCTATAATAGAATCAAGTAGCAGATTTACTAGCTCATCATTTAAATCCAATTTCTTTATTCCATGAGCCCATAGCTCAATAAACTAACTATTACAGATTTTAGGCAACGCCAAACCTCATTTGAAAATATATTAAAATTCAGGGAACTTTCCCCCACTCCCATTCCCATTATTGCATTAATCAATAGAAAGTTCTACTCAACTGTAGACATCATCTTTCATTTGGAAAATTCGGTTTGCTGTGGTTAATTTTTTAATGCCTCAGATTTAGCTTCAATTACCAATGAAAAATTACAGATCTTGTATATTAAATATTAAAACATTCCTGTAAGATTGCATATAGTCTCTTCTTCTCTTTTAAAAAATAGCATAACTTCAGCTTAGATTGCTACCATCTATATTTCAACTCTTTGCACCAAATCTTCCTTTTACTAAAAGCAAAATCTTTGTGGTTAGAATTGACCATAGAAATCTTAAGAAGCCCAATAAATCAATACCTTTGGACATAAATGATTCTGTAAATTAGTAATATGTCAAAAGATGTAAGGAGAGTTGTTTCAAAGGAGAACTAAGCATAGTACCTCAGAGCTTGCCAGGGTTATTGTCTTTAATGGGCAAGATTGCACTGGCAGGCTGAAGTCTTAGGTAATAGCAAAGCTAAATTAATTCACAGGAAATGACACTAAGAAGTAGCCAGAAAAATTAAGAACTCTTACAGTTAATTTAGTATAACAGCCAGATATTGTGATGTCACCAGATAGGCTCATAATAATGAATGGTCCCCTAGAAGGAAAAGAAGCTATAAGTTACATAAAACTTAAGTAAACAATTTTCAGGGCCTTTCATGTAAGGATTTTAAATTTTTGATAGCACTCAAAGTTCTACTTTAACATTTTCCTACAGATTCTTGCCTAAAAGACCAGTATATCTTAAACTAAAAATCCTTTTTGTACTTTAAAAATTACTAAATTTCCTTGGGTTAGATCCAAGATGGCCTGCCTCAATGCCATATTCAATTATGTATCAAATAGTTTTATTGTAAATTTCATTTATTAATCAAGTCATACATTTATTCCACAAATGTTTGCCACTCATTATGGTTCAGTCAGTACATTTGGCACTGAGTATATAGAGGGGAATAAGAAAGACAACTCTGCAATGTCAACCAATCCTATCTTAAAGAGAAATTGACATATTAAAGGAAAGCAATAATAACTCTTCTCAATATACAAAATGGTTTTCACAAATATTATTTTATCTTTAGAACTTTTCTGTAAGGAAGCTAATGCCTTATCCTTTTTACATATGAAGAAACGGAGGCTCAAAATTTTCATGTAAATTGCTAAGGGTATCTGCTAATAAAGGAAACAGAATTTAAACTTGGAAATTCAACTACAAAATTATCACACTGTATATTGTTTCAGTGTACAAGAGGGAAATGGATGATGGGCCTGGAAATGAAACCTCAAATATTTAACCAATTAAGGATAATTTTTCTCATTGAACCTCTAAGGAAAAAGACAAGAGCAACACTGAATACTGGGAAATGTGTCTAACCACCTAAATCATAACTTTCAGCTAGTTCTTCTCCTCTTGTAAGAGTTAGGGCTTCCCACCATCTCAGCAGGGGTGAGACATGGGGATAATTTTGTTCTACTTCCAATATCTCATACTTGGAATACCCTCCTGCTGACCTCAATATCCTGATTTTCCATCTTTTATATTGCCACACACCATACCATTTCTCCCAATCTCCCATTCCCTTCATGGCTTTATCTGCTTCCTTAGCTAACTTTATAGCCATAATCAGTCATTTCCAAACTGCTTGTAGTACCATAAAATCTTTGTCCCTTGACTCCTCAAAATCAGAAACTATGATGACTGGGCCCACATCTTTGTTCCCTGGCCTCTCTGTTTCTCATCTTATTCTTCTCTTATTTCCTCCATAGTGCTTTTTCCACTTCAGCTGTTTGACAACATTTCTACATTTCCCAAGGCTAGAGTCCCATTCTCACTGCTTAAATTCAATCCCCACCATCATCTCAGCTCTCAGGTGTTGACTTAACCTCTCATCAGGACACTGGAAAACAAGGATTTGTGGACCATAGTCTAAGATCAAATTTTGAAGGCAGATGATTGATGACAGAATATGGAGCAAGGAAGGGGAGAGAAATGATCAGCAGTCTTTGTATTAGCTCTAAGACTAGAAATATATATATGAAAGGTACAAGTAGGTTTAACATCTCAAGGAATGTTATATGGTGGGAGAAAATGTCAGTATCTGAAATAGGAATACCAATTGGTAGGGGATCTTAAAGTACCATGGTTGAAAGCCAATTGATTGGGACTATATTCTGTTCTTACAAGGTAAGTTATGTGATTTTTTTTAATGTCAAAAGAGCATGATGGGGAGGAGGGAAACATAATGAAGACCAACAAAGGGGCCAGAGCTTTCCCTGTTTTCACCCTCCCTCTCTCCAGATTTTCCTCTTCCTTTTGTTGTTAGCAAGTTGAAGTTTCCATTATAACATTAAGATGCTATTTTCAACAAGATATATATACATAACCAAAAACCTATATTTGTATTTAGCTTTTTAATAAAAGATATCATATCAAATACATGCATGTGATGTTCATTAATAACTGAGGACAACTGTTCCATGATTTGACCTCATTGGAATTTATTATCATGTTTCAAATAATGCTGGACTTCTTATCCTAATATAACCCAGGATTAGTGGTTTATGAGTGTAATGAACACTTACAGGATATTCTGCCAAGCACCACTACATTGCCTTCTGGAAAGGAGTCCAGTCCAGTGGGGACAATTTTGGGCTTGAATACCAAGTTGCCTGGTGTCAAATATAATTTCTATCATATCTTTCATAACTAACAAAAGTTTCTACTATCTCTTAGCCTCTATATTCTCTATATAAATTTAAAGAGTTAAAAACACTACCTTCCTCATAACATAGTTAAGAATTAAATGAGAGAAGCAAGAAGAACTACAATCCTGTAGCCTATGGAATTCAAACCACATTCACATAAAGATAGACAAAATGAAAAGGCAGAGGACTATGTACCAGATGAAGGAACAAGATAAAACCCCAGAAAAACAACAAAATGAAGTAGAGATAGGCAACTTTCCAGAAAAAGAATTCAGAATAATGATAGTGAAGATGATACAGGAACCTCGGAAAAAGAATATATGCAAAGATCAAGAAGATGCAAGAAATGTTTAACAAAGACCTAGAAGAATTAAAGAACAAACACCTAAAAGAATTAAAGAACAAACAAACAGAGATGAATACAATAATTGAAATGAAAAAATACACTAGGAGGAATAAATAGCAGAATAACTGAGGCAGAAGAACAGATAAGTGACCTGTAAGACTGAATGGTGGAAATCACCGCCTTGGAACAGAATAAAGAAAAAAGAATGAAAAGAAATGAAGATAGCCTAAGAGATTTCTGGGACAACATTAAATGCACCAACATTCGCATTATAGGGGTTCCAGAAGAAGAAGAGAAGAGAAAGGACCTGAGAAAATATTTGAAGAGATTATAGTTGAAAACTTCCCTAACATGGGAAAGCAAATAACCACCTAGGTCCAGGAAGTGCAGAGTGTCCCAGGCACGATAAACTGAAGTAGAAACATGCTGAGACACATAGTAATCAAACTGACAAAAATTAAAGACAAAGAAAAACTATTAAAAGCAACAAGGGAAAAACGACAAATAACATACAAGAGAACTCTCATAAGGTTAACAGCTGATTTTCAGCAGAAACTCTACAAGCCAGAAGGGAGTGGCACGATATATTTAAAGTGATGAAAAGGAAGAAACTACAACCAAGATAACTCTACCCAGCAAGGATCTCATTCAGATTCGATGGAGAAATCAAAAGCTTTACAGACAAGAAAAAGTTAAGAGAATTCTGTACCAACAAACCAGCTTTACAACAAATGCTAAATGCATTGTTTTAAGTGGGAAACACAAGAGTGCAAAAGGACCTACAAAAACAAACCCAGCAAAATTAGGAAAATTGTAATAGGAACATACATATCAATAATTACCTTAAATGTGAATTGATTAAACACTCCAACCAAAAGTTACAGGCTCACTGAACAGATACAAAAACAAGACCCATATATATGCTGTCTATAAGAGACCCACTTCAGACCTAGGGACACATACAAACTGAAAATGAGGAGATGGAAAAAGATACTCCCTGAAAATGGAAATCAAAAGAAAACTGGAGTAGCAATACTCATATCAGATAAGATAGACTTTAAAATAAAGAATGTTACAAGAGACCAGGAAAGACACTACATAATGATCAAGGGATCGATCCAAGAAGAAGATATAACAATTATAAACATATATGCACCCAACATAGCAGCACCTCAATACACAAGGCACCTGCTAACAGCTATAAAAGAGGAAATTGACAGTAACACAATAATAGTGGGGGACTTTAACACCTCACTTACACCAATGGACAGATCATCCAGACGAAAATTAATAAGGAAGCTAAAGTTTTAAATGACATAATAGACCAGATAAATTTAATTGATATTTATAGGACATTCCATCCAAACACAGCAGATTACACTTTCTTCTCAAGTGCACACAGAACATTCTTCAGGATAGAACACATCTGGGGTCATAAATCAAGCCTCGGTAAACTTAAGAAAATTGAAATCATATCAAGCATCTTTTCTGATCACAAGACTATGAGATTAGAAATCAATTACAGGGAAAAAAACGTAAAAAACACAAACACATTGAGGCTAAGAAAACGTTACTAAATAACCAAGAGATCACTGAAGAAATCAAAGAGGAAATCAAAAAATACCTAGAGAAAAATAACAATGGAAACATGATGATCCAAAACCTATGGGATGCATCAAAAGCAGTTGTAAGAGGGAAGTTATAGCAATACAAGCCTACCTCAAGAAACAAGAAAAATCTCAAATAAACAATCTAAATTTACACTGATAGGAACTAGAGAAAGAAGAACAATCAAAACCCAAAGTTAGTAGAAGAAAAGAAATCATAAAAATCAAAGCAAAAATAAATGAAACAGAAAAAAAGAGCAAAGATCATTAAAACTAAAAGCTGGTTCTTTGAGAAGATAAACAAAAATGATAAACCTTTAGGCAGACTCATCAAGGAAAAGAGGGAGAAGACTCAAATCAATAAAATTAGAAATGAAAAAGGAGAAGTTACAACAGACACCACAGAAATACAAAGTATCCTAAGAGACTACTACAAGCAACTCTATGCCAGTAAAATGGACAACCTGGAAGAAATGGACAAATTCTTAGAAAGTATAACCTTCCAAGACTGAGCCAGGAAGAAATAGAAAATATGAACAGACTAATCATAAGTAATTAACTAGAAAATGGGATTAAAAATATTCCAAAAAACAAAACTCTAGGACCAGCTGGCTTCACAGGTGAATACTGTCAAACATTTACAGAAGAACTAACACCCATCCTTCTCAAACTCTTCCCAAAAATTGCAGAGGAAGGAACACTCCCAAACTTATTCTATGAGGCCACCATCACCCTGATGCCAAAACCAGACAAAGATACTACAAAAAAAGAAAATTAGAGACTAATATCACTGATGAACATAGATGCAAAAATCCTCAGCAAAATACTAGCAAACAGAGTCCAACAACACATTAAAGGATCAAACACCATTATCAAGTGGAATTTATCCCAGGGACGCAGGGATTCTTCAATATACACACATCAATCAATGTGATACACCATATGAACAAATGGAAGAATAAGAACCATATGATCATCTCAATCAATGCAGTAAAAGCTTCTGACAAAATTCAACACCCATTTATGATAAAAACTCTCCAGAAAGTGGTCATAGAGGGAACCTGCCTCAACATAATAAAGGCCATATATGACGAGCCCACAGCAAACATCATTCTCAGTGGTGAAAAACTGAAAGCATTTCCTCTAAGATCAGGAACAAGACAAGGATGTCCACTCTTGCCACTATTATTCAACATAGTTCTGAAAGTCTTAGCCATGGCAATCAGAGAAGAAAATGAAATAAAAGGAATACAAATTGGAAAAGAAGAAGTAAAACTGCCATTGTTTGCAGATGACATGACACTGTACATAGAGAATCCTAAATTTAGAATTTAAGAAATCCTAAAAGAAAGCCACTAGAAAACTACTAGAGCTAATCAATGAATTTGGTAAAGCTACAGGATACAAAATTAATGCACAGAAATCTCTTGCATTCCTATACACTAACAATGAAAGATCAGAAAGAGAAATTAAGGAAACAATCCCATTCACTACTGCAACAAAAAGAATAAAATATCTAGGAATAAACCTACCTAAGGAGGTAAAAGACCTGTACTCAGAAAACTATAAGACTCTAATGAAAGTAATTAAAGATGGCACAAACAGGTGCTTCCCTTTTGGCTCAGTTGTTGAGTGCACCTGCCAATGCCGGGGACACGGGTTCATGCCCCAGTCCAGGAAGATCCCACGTGCCACGGAGCGGCTGGGCCCGCGAGCCATGGCCACTGAGCCTGTGCATCCAGAGCCTGTGCTCCACAACGGGAGAGGCCACAGCAGTGAGAGGCCTGCATACCGAAAAAAAAAAAAAAAAAAGATGGCACAAACAGATAGAGAGATATACAATGTTCTTGGTTTGGAAGACTCAATGTTGTGAAAATGACTATACTACCCAAAGCAATCTACAGATTTAATGCAATCCCTATCAAATTACCAATGGCATTTTTTACAGAACTAGGACAAAAAATCTTATAATTTGTATCAAGACACAAAAGACCCCAAATAGCCAAACAATCTTGAGGGGAAAAAAACGGAGCTGAAGGAATCAGACTCCCTGACTTCAGACTAAACTACAAAGCTATAGTAATCAAGACAATATGGTACTGGCACAAAAACAGAAATATAGATCAATGGAACAGGAGAGAAAGCTCAGAGATAAACCCACACACCTATGGTCAACTAATCTATGTATGACAAAGGAGGCAAGGATATACAATGGAGAAAAGACAGACTCTTCAATAAGTGGTGCTGGGAAAACTGGACAACTAAATGTAAAAGAATGAAATTAGAACACTCCCTAACACCATACACGAAAATAAATTCAAAATAGATTACAGACCTGAATATAAGACCGGAAACTGTAAAACTCTTAGAGGAAAACACAGGAAGAACACTCTTTGACATAAATCACAGCAAGACCTTTTTGAGCCACCTCCTAGAGTAATGGAAAGAAAAACAAAAATAAACAAATGGGATCTAATGCACTTAAAAGATTTTGCACAGCAATGGAAACTATAAACAAGATGAAAAGACAACCCTCAGAATGGGAGAAAATATTTGCCAATGAATCAACGGACAAAGGACTAGTCTCCAAAATATATAAACAGCTCATGCAGCTCAATATTAAAAACATAAACAACCCAATCAGAAAACTTGCAGGGCTTCCCTGTTGGCACAGTGGTTAAGAATCCACCTGCCAATGCAGGGGACACTGGTTCGATCCCTGGTCCATGAAGATCCCACATGCCATGGAGCAACTAAACCCGTGTGCCACAACTACTGAGCCTGCACTCTAGAGCCCGTGAGCCACAACTACTGAGTCTGTGTGCTGCAGCTACTGAAGCCAGTGCACCTAGAGCCTGTGCTCCACAACAAGAGAAGCCATTACAATGAGAAGGCCATGCACTGCAATGAAGAGTAACCCCCACTTGCCACAACTAGAGAAAGCCTGCACACAACAACAAAGACCCAATGCAGCCAAAAATAAATAAATACATAAATTTATTTAAAAAAAAACTAATGGGCAGAAAACCTAAATAGATATTTCTCCAAGGAAGACATACAGATGGCCAAGAGGCACATGAAAAGTTGCTCAACATCAGTAATTATTAGAGAAATGAAAATCCAAACTACAATGAGGTATCACCTCACACTGGTTAGATTGGGCATCATCAGAAAATCTACAAACAACAAATGCTGGAGAGGGTGTGGAGAAAAGGGAACCCTCTTGCACAGTTGGTGGGAATGTAAATTGATACAGTAACTAGGGAGAACAGTAAGGAGGTTCCTTAAAAAACTAAATATAGAATTACCATATGGGCCAGCAATCCCACTACTGGTCATATACCCAGAGAAAACCATAATTCAAAAAGACACATGCACCCCAATGTTCACTGCAGCACTATTTACAATAGCCAGGTCATGGAAGAAACCTAAATGCCCATCGACAGATGAATGGATAAAGTAGATGTGGTATATATACAATGGAATATTACTCAGCCATAAAAAGGAACGAAATTGGGTCATTTGTAGAGACATGGATGGATCTAGAGACTGTCATACAGAGTGAAGTAAGTCAGAAAGAGAAAAACAAATATCGTATATTAATGCATATATGTGGAACCTAGAAAAATGGTACAGATGAGCCGGTTTGCAGGGCAGATACAGAGACACAGATGTAGAGAACAAATGTATGGACACCAAGGGGGGAAAGTGGCGGGGGGTGGGGGGTTGGTGGTGTGATGCATTGGGAGATTGGGATTGACATATATACACTAATAGGTACAAAATAGATAACTAATAAGAACTTGCTATATAAAAATAAATAAATATATTTTTAAAAGAGTTAAATGAAATAATACAAGTAAATGATTAATATGGTTCCTGGCATATAGTAAGAACCCAATAAATTTAATTTAATATTATACTTATTCTAGGAACTTCTTCTCCTTATTCTCAGTCACATGGTCGTGACAGAAACTTACATGATACAAAGAGCAACCTCCCTTGACCCTAGCTGACTGGTCTAGGGTGGAACCCCCACCGTAATAAAACCCATGAGACTCTTCTCATATTTGAATCAGACTGTCTCCAAGACTTGGTGCTAGCTGTTCAGTAAAATGCAAATATCTTTATTAAAATGTTAAGGAAATTTCAGAAAATTACAGTGTGGGAAGGAAAAGATTAAAGTTCTAGTACACTTGAACTTTCTCTTGAATTTCCAGTGGAATGGTAGTTTAAGACTTAAACCTATCTGAGAAAGGAAATTCTCTATGGACAGACTTGACTTTCTCTTGCCTTCCACAAATTCTTCCTTTTACAAATCGCTCTACAACTCCTCCTTCTTACCTCTCCCAAACTACCACCCCTGAAAAGTATAGTCTATGCCAGTGGTTTCCAATCTGGGGCAATCTTGCTCCCCAGGCAACATCTGAGAATGCTGAGACATTTTTGGTTGTCACAAGTGAAGGGAGTGGTGCTGCTGGCATCTAATGAGTAAAGACCAGAGATGCTGCTAAACATCCTACAGTGCAGAGGACAGCCTCCCGTCCCACCAAAAAATTACCTGACCTAAAATGTCAACAATATGGAGGTTGATAAAACCCTGGTCTAAAGTCAAACAGAAATGAAATTTCCCTCCACTAACAAAGAGTCAATTCTACCTTTGGTATCAGTTTTTTCCCCATTATTCTATATAAAAGTTTTAATTCCCTTCCTTGCTTACCTGAATCCTACCAGAATCATATAGTGCTACATTAGTCTTAAAGGTGATTTGTTACCATAGGAATGGATTGGGATGATTACATTCATATAAGTCATAATTTAGCTATGATGGAGCCAGAAGGAGGGGGGAAGTTTCCAGTCTTCCCACCATAAGCATATTCCAAGAAGACACATGGGAGAAGGTACATACTCTTAAGAAAATATGTTGAATTATCAAGACAGCCATTGAGATTATTAGTGTTGGAAGAATATTGTCATCGAAATAACAAACTTTTTGTAAACTTGGTGGATGCTTTACACAAGGAAAACACTGACCACAAAGTCAGTAAATATAAATAGGATGATGGGCTACAGTAACAAAAATTCTAGAAGGTAATTAAAAATAGTATTTCAGATGGAGCAAGTGGTGACCCTTGAAGAACTGAAGTATGACTCCTGCCTTATTTCACAAAGGCTATCAATAGGAGGATCTGTAGTGACTATGTCATATTACATGGTCATAATACTGGCTGAAGACAAATTTATGAAGAAATATATCTAGAGAACTACATAGATAGGCTTTTTTTAATACATAGGCCATTATAACATAAAAAGTAGTTAAGGAGGATATTTTTAAATTTATGTTCTTATTGGCTAAAATTTGTAGTAGAAATGAAAGTCGATTGAACAAAACTATAGACTATCTCAACTATGTTGAGATCAGTAAATATAAAAGATACAGATAACTGAGTCAGCCAAGAAGAGGACTGAGTATTCAGAAAAAATGTGGAAGATATAAGGAATGCCAAACAAAGATAAATTCGATCAACTTGATCTTTGCAATGGAAAGAAATAGACATCAGGGGGGATAGTTGGAAGAGTCATTGGTCTTTGGACACAAAATCAGAGTAAAACTCTCCAACTCTTTCAGAAGAAAATGAGTAAGGCTATATGTAAAGAATTCAAGCCTGAGTTCTTTATCCAAATTCACCATCACATATCCCCTATTCCATTGGATAATACAATCAAAACAATGACAAAGGAAACCATTTCCTGGTCCATTATAGAAACTCTGAAGTTACTAGAGAGATAGACACAGATATGGTGTCCAGATCCGCTTTCAAGGAAGGACTTGCCGGCTCTTTTTCAGTTCCCTCCCGGAGCTTTCAAGCCTCCTTGCAGGAGATCACACCCTTCCTGGAGCAGCTTGACCAAGCAAGGTCAGGGGACAAAGGGACAGCTCATTTCAACCCATTGCAGGATGCTCAGATGAAATGTTTACTCCAAAGTTCCTAACAGGGTTGGCCAAAGTGTTGTTGGACTAGCATTGCAGTTTGGCTACTTCCTATGCCTCATCCTGCTTCCTCTCTTTTTTTTTTACCCTAATAAAAATTTTGCATCCCAAACTTCTTAACATCTGCTTCCAGAGAACCCAATCTATGATAATCACGTTTGGAAGAATCTCAGAGGTTCTTAGTCAGACCTTACACTCAACTGCAATATTTCATAGAGCTTCAAAACATCACTGCCATAGTCTGGTATGAGGAGACAGTGCAGGCTTTGCAATCTCATGCATCCCTGGGTTCTAATATTACCCCTTACCTCTAATTAGCAATCTGAGTTTAATCCCTCTAAACTATGGTTTCCTTGTCTGTGAAATGATAATACTTACTGCAAAGAATAATTGTGGGGGATAAATTTTAAATAATTTCTACAAAATGCTTAACTTGGTGCCTGGCTCATAGCAGGTGTCCAGTCATTGTCAGCCCTACTCCCTTCTAACAATAGAAAAAAAAAAAGACCAAATAATTTAAATCTCCCTACAAAACTAGAACTGTCAAAGTTCAGAGATACTGATTTCTTTGTTGATATGTGTTACATGTTGTTTCTAACATTATGGAGAATAAAGTTCCTGGATTACAGTTTATAAAGCTAGTTAATAAAGTAACCTGAGGCAGAAAAAATCTGTAATGGGAGTAAGGGGGCAGATTTGAAGTAACTCTCAAAGCAGTTGTTTCAAGAAGCACAGCCCCTTGCCCACACATAGACTGAATCTACCCACTCTACTTCATATCCACATCTTACAATAAGAAGTCTCAAGAGGCTGGTCTAAAGTGGACTGTCCTAGTAACTAAGTAGTAAGAATAACTGAAGAGAAAGAGAATTATGGTAGGATATAAGAGGAGCTAAAGTCAAAGAGAGGACTTGGTAATGGTGAGTGTACAATAAGAGGCATTTAGTTATGAAATTCAGCATCAAGTTTTTTCTATACCCAATAGTACTTAAAATGTCTTCCATGTAGCTCTCTATCCTTAACATCAGGGCACATAAGCTTTGCCAACTAAGTGAAAAATATTGACAGCTAGATTGTTATAATAATATAGACAGAGGCACTTTCAAAGTGTAAGCTTTCAAAGTGTAAGATTGGTATTCAACTTGGAAAGCACAGAACCAGCTATTTCCTCAGGTATCCAGTCACCTTAGAAGCCATGGCACAGATGAAAGCTTCAGGAGTAGTCATTTCAATTTTTATCTCTAGTACAAAACACAGTTTTAACCCCACAGCTCCTAAGGAATGAAGCTAGTGTCAAAGATTTAATGCCTTTTCACATTAGTGATGTCAGCACAAAATGGCCATCTTCTCTGAATAATTTATCTTCCCACTGCATAATTTTCTTATCTTTTTTTCTACATTTTGGCTTTTTACTGTAGATGGGGAGGTAAATGGCTGTTAGTCCGCGACAAAACCTGTGGCGCATCCTTCCCATCAATCAATTAAAAAACACTTACCTTACATTCAACATGATTTATTTCTTGTTAATACAATTGTCTCACTATATCCTTCTATTATTATACCTTTAATTCCATTAGCCATTCGCTTAATGCTTGCTTTAAGGCTGACCCTCAAAGAGCTTGGAAGAGAGAGGGAAGTCCTAATAGTGGCTTTGCCAATAAAACTCTGGAAGCTCTTCTCCTAAAACCTTGTAGGTCACGGAAAAGATAGGGCACAGAATGTATCCTGCCTGAAAAGAATAGAGCAATGTCTCATTTATTTGTTCTGATGGATACTGCTTGATGGCTTAAAAATCCTTAAGAGCTCTTATCTTAAAAGTCAACACAATAGGTTCACAATGTATTATCCTACACATTGCATAGGGATTGATGAGACGCTACCAAGCTTTCCTTAAATAAATTTTAAAAGAGGGAGAGGGGAAGCCATTTGTATTGTCTGAAGATTAATGGCTTGCTTGTTTTGGGGTGGGGCAAATGGTAAACCTCTTACACAGTTAAGTGACACAAAAACATTGTAGTATTCTTTCTCATGGTGGTGAAGTTACATGTTTTCTAGCAAATTTTCTCCATTTGGGTTGAAATTTGAAAGCTCTAAAAAGAAGCCCTTGTACTGCATTTCTAAAATTATACATTGAACAGTTGCTATGATTTTTCTCAGTGAGGAGATTTTCTCCCTTTTTGAAATTTAATTGTATGAATGTCTTCATACAATACACAAGCACATACATTTCTGTATTACTACATATTGGATTAGGTCATATGTAGCAGGTACTATTGCTTGTCAGATAGGCATTTCTCTCTGCTTCCTTGCAAACCCTAATCCAGTTTTATTCAGGGGTCCACACTTCAGAAATGGGAATCCCATCCAAAGCCTCAGGGTAAATCTGTTCAGTAAAACCAGTACTGGACATTCCATAGTCTTTGTTGGCCATTGATGTTGGGGCAGGCTTCTAGGACAGGTTTCCTGATTTCTAAAAATAAACGTAAACCATGGATGTTTATGACTGCATGTGGTGCCTGGAGTTTTGAACGTCATCTTATGGCCTCAGGGAGAGATAGCCAAGAACAAAGCCAACATCCTGGGGATGACAGTGTAGAAAGACAAATGTATCTTTTTCCTTGAAAACATAATTTATCCCTGGAATTAATCAAACTGTGTCTACCCTACTTCAACATTTTTTGTTACTTGAAATAATATGTATCTTCATTGGGCTTCCCTGGTGGCACACTGGTTAAGAATCCTCCTGCCAATGCAGGGGACACAGGTCCGAGCCCTGGTCCAGGAAGATCCCACATGCCACGGAGCAACTAAGCCCGTGTGCCACAACTACTGAGCCTGAGCTCCAGAGCCTGCGAGCCTCAACTACTGAGGCTGCGTGCCACAACTACTGAAGCTCATGCACCTAGAGTCCATGCTCTGCAACAAGAGAAGCCACCACAATGAGAAGCCCACACACCACAATGAAGAGTAGGCTCCGCTCGCCTCAACTAGAGAAAGCCTGCGTGCAGCAGTGAAGACCCAACGCAGCCAAAAAAAAAAAAAAAAAAAAAAAAAAAAGAATAAGTAAAATAAATAAATTAAAAATAAATTTTTTTAATATGTATATTTTTTGTTTAAGCTAGTTAAGTCAGTGTTGACCATTACGTACCGCTGGAGGCATCCTTGCTATACATCACAGGTGCTTTTTAAAAACACAGTCTTTTCCCACTTAGCCCAATTCCGAATTAACCTATGTGAAGAACCTAGAGTGTGTCGTCTGTATTTTTCTCCATGTACACTTAATCATATACAAACACGTATAAATGCGTATACATGTATACATGCATACACATTGGCACATAAATATGTGTTAGAGCTTTACCAAAAAAATGAGATTGCATCATTCACATTCTTTTGTCTCATGGTTTTTTCAGTCCACAATATTGCATAGAAATTTCTTCAGATCAACTGGTATAGTCTTAAATTCAATATAGGCTGGATAACATTCATGGCATGAGTATAAAAATTTAGTAATTTCCCTATTGATAGTCACTTGCTTCCTTTTTAACTTATTGTTGAATAAACAATGAGCTAACGTAAATTTGGGGCATATTTCTTTTCATACTGGTGCTTTAATTTATGTGGGTTAGATTCTAAGAGTGGACGTTGAAGTAAATATGTGCTGTCTTTTTAATATTTTCCCAAAAGGTTACTGTGATTCAGTTTCACCAGCAGTACAGGAGAGAAACTTTTCCCAAATGCTCACCAGCACTAGTTTTCACTTTCTAAACTTTTGTCAATCTGTTACGTGTAGTATGATAGCTCATTTTTACTATAAGTTGTATCTTCCTCTCTGCTAGTGAGTTTCAGCATATTTTTATGTTTCTTAACCATTTGCATTTGTTCCTCTATAAATACATTTTTATCTTCTACCTATTTGTTGTTGCTATGTGGCTTGTCCTTTTACTTACAAATTTGTAAGAGTTTTTTTAAAAAAAACATCTTTATTGGAGTGTAGTTGCTTTAGAATGGTGTCTTAGTTTCTGCTTTATAACAAAGTGAATCAGCTATATGTATACATATATACCCATATCCCCCCCCTCTTGCATCTCCCTCCCACCCGCCCTATCCCACCCTCTAGGTGGTCACAAAGCACCGAGCTGACCTCCCTGTGCTATGCGGCTGCTTCCTATACCACAATGTTCATTGCAGCTCTATTTACAATAGCCAGGACATGGAAGCAACGTAAGTGTCCATTGACAGATGAATGGATAAAGAAGATGTGGCACATATATACAATGGAATATTACTCAGCCATAAAAAGAAACAAAATGGAGTTATTTGTAGTGAGGTAGATTTGTAGTGAGGACCTAGAGTCTGTCCTACAGAGTGAAGTAAGTCAGAAAGGGAAAAACAAATACTGTATACTAACACATATATATGGAATCTAAAAAAACGAGTTCTTTATATAATATAAATGACAGCTTTTTGTCATCTGTATTAAACAAATATTATTATAAAATCAATCCCTTGTCTGTGGTTATGGTGTCTTTTCTAAACATAAGTTTTAAATTGGTAAATATGTCCCTATTTTTTTTTCTAGCTTCTAGGTTTACAGTTAATATTAAGAATATTATTTCACCTTGCCCTCACTTCTACCTGTGTTGTACATATAAGCCTGTTTCTGACTTTAGAACCTTAATTTTTAAAAAAGTCCTGTCACATTAAAAAACACATTACATTATACACTACCAAATATAAAATAGATAGCTTGTGGGAAGCAGCTGCATAGCACAGGAAGATCAGCTCGTGCTTTGTGACCACCTAGAGGGGTGGGATAGGGAGGGTGGGAGGGAGATGCAAGAGGGAGGATATATGTATATGTATAGCTGATTCACTTTGTTATCAAGCAGAAGCTAACACACCATTGTAAAGTAATTACACTCCAATAAAGATGTTAAAAAAAAACCCATTGCATTAACAACATTCCAACACATAGGAGCAAAAGTAGAATGGGGGTTACCAGGAGCTGGAGGCAGGTGGGAGTGGGAAGCTGTGGTTTAAAGGGTACAGAGTTTCCGTGAAGCAAGATGAAAGTTCTAGAGATTGCTGCACAAAGATGTGGACATATACTTAAAATTTTATTGAACGTGGATTTCATATTATGTGTTTTTTACCACAATAAAAAAACTATTTCCCCTAATTTTAAGAGGGTAAATAATGACGTGTTTTATTACAACTCAGGAGATACCCAAATAATTTTCACAGATAGAAAAGAATATTCAGTAAACAGTGAAAACAAGTATATGTAAATAGTAAAAAAGAGAGTTCCCTGGTGGCCTAGTGGTAGGATTCTGGGCTTTCAATGCCATGGCCTGGGCTCAATCCCTGGTTGGGAAACTAAGATCTCACAAGCCACGCAGCATGGCCAAAAAAAACAAAACAAAACAAACAACAACAACAAAAAATACTTCAACTATTTAAAATAATAATAATCATAAACAATTTGAAAGTAAATATAGTTCACACATAAAATGTATGTATGTTTTAGACTCTGTTTTTTCCTTTCTTTCCCATTGTCTCCACCAATATTTAAAACTTTGGGGAAGTTCATGATTATCTTGTATTCAAATTGTCCAGAAAAGCATCTTTAGATAAACATAAAAGGGAAACTAGAACATTTCAAAATGTGGAAATAATATATGTCCATGACAGATTGAAAATATGTAGGAAATACTACCTCTTCATCCTTCTCCTTTGATGGGTATATGCAAGGCAAAATATTTTGGGTTCATCCAAACAAGATGCACAATTCAAATCTATTACACATGATGCTCTCTCTGATTGAAAACTACTGTGTCAAGTTAATGGTGTTCTGCCTGATACCATAATTGAAATATCACCTCTGTTAGTTCACTTATTTTGTATGTTTTTGGGTGAGAAAACCATCCTAAAAGTGGTATAATATTTGAAGGGCCATCATGGCTAAGTTGTTGACTGAAGAGAAACTATGAGAGGGAATTCTGTACTCCACTCCATTCTCTTGAAGGGCTTTAATTATTTTATGTTTTACATTTATGTCTTCAGTCCATCAGGAATTTATTTTTATATACAGCATAAGAAAGAATTCAATTCAGTTTTATTCCAATTTTATTCTAGTTGAGCTAGCATCATTTGTTAAGTATCCCATTTCTTTTAGATATTAGATGTATATTAAATTTTTATATTTATATATAAATATATATGAGTCATATCTATATTCTCAATTCTGTCCCACAGGACTTTTTTGTCTATTTCTATGAAAAATCATATCCTACTTATTAGAGTGATTCTTTTATTATGTTCTAATATCTATTACCACTTCTCCCCATCACTATTCTTTTATTATTTGTTTTTTTAGTTTTAATTTTGCTTGTCTGCTCTCATAGATTTATTCTTCCATGTAAAATTTTAAATAATTTTATATCTAATTCTCATACCTCACAGAAAATCTGATATGTTTAGTGGAGTTGCATTAAATGTATATGTCAATATTGTGAGAACTGGAATACATGACATTAAATTTTTCCAACCAAATACATGACAAATCTTCCAAGTTGTTCAGATCTTGTTCTATGGCCTTCCATGATTTCTTTATGGTCTACGTAATACAGGTACTGGCCTTATTTGTTAAATGTTTTCTCTAATATTTTACTGTTTTAATTACTATTGTAAATAAATTTGTTTCTCTTTTAGGTTTTAATTTTTACAATAAAGAAAAGCTATTGATTTCTGTAAATTCATCTTATACTCAGTCAACTTATAAATTAGCTTATTAATCCAAATAGGTCATTTTACTAGAGTTTCTTAGATTTTCTGGGTATGTATTTATATTAACAAAAAGAATTAATTCTATCTATTTTTAATGTTTAATGCAAATGTTTTATTATTCTTCTCTTATTGCATTACCTAGAACCTCCAGGATTGTATTGTGTGAGAATGACTGCCAGCACATCTACCTAGTTGCTCATTTTAATTGAAGTGGTTTTAATATTTAGAATACTAGTTGCTTTTTAAAAGTAAATAGCCTTTGTTATATTTAGGTAGTTTCCTACTCTTCTTATTTTACTTAGTGTTTTTATAAACACTAATAATTTTATCAAATGCCTGTCAGTGTCTAATTACACCATAGGATTTTTCTTTTAATTTACTAATATATTACATATTAGATTTTTCTAATATTGAACTATCCTCACATTCTAGAAATTAACTATACAAAAATATATTTATCAACATTTCATTTAGAAGTTTATCTTCTAGATTTTTATGAGATTAGTCTAAGACATCTTTCACAATCTCTCTATCAGATTTTGATATTTAAAAAGTTATTCTGGAGGAGGAGCTTCAAGATGGCGGAAGAGTAAGACGTGGAGATCACCTTCCTCCCAGAAATATATCTAGGGCTTCCCTGGTGGCGCAGTGGTTGAGAGTCCGCCTGCCGATGCAGGGGACATGGACTCGTGCCCCGGTCCGGGAAGATCCCACATGCCGTGGAGTGGCTGGGCCTGTGAGCCATGGCTGCTGAGCCTGCGTGTCCGGAGCCTGTGCTCCACAATGGGAGAGGCCACAACAGTGAGAGGCCCGCATACCGCAAAAGAAAAAAAAAGAAATATATCTACGTGTGAAGCAACTCCTACAGAACACCTACTGAATGAAGGCAGAAGACCTCAGACCTCCCAAAAGGCAAGAAACTCCCCACGTACCTGGGTAGGGCAAAAGAAAAAAGAAAAAACAGAGACAAAAGAATAGGGACAGGACCCGTACCAGTGGGAGGGAGCTGTGAAGGAGGAAAGGTTTCCACACACTAGGAAGGCCCTTCGCGGGTGGAGACTGTGGGTGGTGGAGGGGGGAAGCTTCGGAGCCAAGGAGGAGAGCACAGCAACAGGGGTGCAGAGGGCAAAGCGGAGAGACTCCTGCACAGAGGGTCGGTGCCGACTGGCACTCACCAGCCCGAGAGGCTTGTCTGCTCACCCACTGGGGAAGGTGGGGGCTGGGAGCTGAGGCTCGGGCTTTGGTCAGAGCGCAGGGAGAGGACTGGGGTTGGATGTATGAACACAGCCTGAAGGGGTTAGTGCACCACGGATAGCCGGGAGGAAGTCCGGGAAAAAGTCTGGAGCTGCTGAAGAGACAAGAGACTTTTTATTGCCTCTTTGTTTCCTGGTGCTCGAGGAGAGGGGATTAAGACTACCGCTTAAAGGAGCTCCAGAGACGGGCGTGAGCCGCGGCTATCAGCACTGACTGCAGAGACGGGCATGAGACACTAAGGCTGCTGCTGCTGCCAACAAGAAGCCTGTGTGCAAGCACAGGTCACTATCCACACTGCTTCTCCCGGGAGCCTGTGCAGCCTGCCACTGCCAGGGTCCCGTGATCCAGGGACAACTTCCCTCGGAGAACACACGGCGTGCCTTAGGCTGGTGCAACATCACACCAGGCTCTGCCGCCGCAGGCTCACCCCGAAATCTGTACCCCTCTATCCCCCCAACCTGAGTGAGCCAGAGCCCCTGAATCAGCTGCTCCTTTAACCCCATCTTGTCTGAGCGAAGAACAGATGCCCTCAGGTGACCTACACACTGAGGCAGGGCCAAATCCAAAGCTGAACCCTGGGATCTGTGCGAACAAAGAAGAGAAAGGGAAATTTCTCCCAGCAGCCTCAGGAGCAGTGGATTAAATCTCCATGGTCAACCTGATGTACCCTGCATCTGTGGATTACCTGAATAGACAAAAAATCATCACAAATTGAGGAGGTGGACTTTGGGACCAATGATATATATTATTTTTCCCTTTCTCTCTTTTTGTGAGTGTGTATGCATACGCTTCTGTGTGTCATTTTGTCTGTATAGATTTGCTTTTACCATTTGTCCTAGGGCTCTGTCTGTCTTTTTTTTTTCTTTAATATAGTTTTCAGCACTTGGTATCATTGGTGGATTTGTTTCTTGGTTTGGTTGTTCTTTCTTTCTTTTTTCAAATTACTTAAAAAATTTTTTTAATAATTATTTTTTATTTTAACAATTTTATTATATTTTATTTTATCATTTTCTTTCTTTTTTTCTCCCTTTTATTCTGAGCCATGTGGATGACAGGCTCTTGCTGATCCAGCCAGGGGTCAGGACTGTGCTTCTGAGTTGGGAGAGCCAAGTTCAGGATTGGTCCACCAGAGACCTCCCAGCTCCACATAATATCAAACGGTGAAAATCTCCCAGAAATATCCATCTCAATGCCAAGACCAGCTCCACTCAACGACCATCAAGCCACAGTGTTAGACACCCTATGCCAAACAACTAGCAAGACAGGAACACAATGCTACCCATTAGAAGAGAGACTGCTTGAAATCATAATAAGGTCAGAGACACCCCAAAACACACAACCAGACGTGGACCAGCCCACCAGAAAGACAAGATCCAGCCTCATACACCAGAACACAGGCACTAGTCCCCTCCACCAGGAAGCCTGCACAACCCACTGAACCAACCTTAGCCACTGGTGGCAGACACCAAAAACAATGGGAATTACGAACCTGCAACCTGTGAAAAGGAGATCCCAAACACAGTAAGTTAAGCAAAATGAGAAGATAAAGAAACATACAGCACATAAGGGAGCAAGGTAAAAACACACCAGACCTAAAAAATGAAGAGGAAATAGGCAGTCTACCTGAAAAAGAATTCAGAGTAATGCTAGTAAAGATGATCCAAAATCTAGAAACAGAATGGAGAAAATACAAGAAACGTTTAACATGCACCTATAAGGACTAAAGAGCAAACAAACAGTGATGAACAACAAAATAAATGAAATTAAAAATTCTCTAGAAGGAATCAATAGCAGAATAACTGAGGCAGAAGAACGGATAAGTGATTTGGAAGATAAAATAGTGGAACTAACTACTGCAGAGCAGAATAAAGAAGGAAAAGAATTGAGGACAGTCTCAGAGACTTCTGGTACAATATTAAATGCACCAACATTCGAATTATAGGGGTCCCAGAAGAAGAAGAGAAAAAGAAAGGGACTGAGAAAATATTTGAAGAGATTATAGTTGAAAACTTCCCTAATATGGGAAAGGAAATAGTTAATCAAGTCCAGGAGGCACAGAGAGTCCCATAGAGGATAAATCCAAGGAGAAACACACCAAGACACATATTAATCAGGCTATCAAATATTAAATACAAAGAAAATATATTAAAAGCAGCAAGGGAAAAACAACAAATAATAAACAAGGGAATCCCCATAAGGTTAACAGCTGATCTTTCAGCAGAAACACTGCAAGCCAGAAGGGAGTGGCAGGACATATTTAAAGTGATGAAAGGGAAAAACCTACAACCAAGATTACTCTACCCAGCAAGGATCTCATTCAGATTTGACAGAGAAATTAAAAACTTTACAGATAAGCAAAAGCTAAGAGAATTCAGCACAACCAAACCACCTTTAAAACAAATGCTAAAGGAACTTCTCTAGGCAGGAAACACAAGACAAGGAAAAGACCTACAATAACAAACTCAAAACAGTTAAGAAAATGGTAATAGGAACATATGCATTGATAATTACCTTACATGTAAATGGGTTAAATACTCCAACCAAAAGACATAAACTGGCTGAATGGAAACAAAAACAAGACTCCTATATATGCTGTCTACAAGAGACCCATTTCAGGCCTAGGGACACATACAGATTGAAAGTGAGGGGATGGAAAAACTATTCCATGCAAATGGAAACCAAAAGAAAGCTGGAGTAGCAATACTCATATCAGACAAAATACTCTTTAAAACAAAGACTATTACAAGAGACAAACAAGGACATTACATAATGATCAAGGGATCAATCCAAGAAGAAGATATAACAATTGTAAATATTTATGCACCCAACATAGGAGCACATCAATACATAAGGCAAATACTAACTGCCATAAAAGGTGAACTCGACAGTAAAACAATCATAGTAGGGTACTTTAACACCCACTTTCACCAATGGACAGATCATCCAAAATGAAAATAAATAAGGAAACACGAGCTTTAAATGATACATTAAATAAGATGGAGTTAATTGAAATGTATAGGACATTCCATCCAAAAACAACAGAATACACATTTCTCTCAAGTGTTCATGGAAAATTCTCCAGGATAGATCATATCTTGGGTCACAAATCAAGCCTTGGTAAATTTAAGAAAATTGAAATTGTATCAAGTATCTTTTCTGACCACAATTTTATGAGACGAGATAACAATTAGAGGGAAAAAAACTGTTAAAAATATACAAACACATGGAGGCTAAACAATACACTACTTAATAACCAAGAGATAACTGAAGAAATCAAAGAGGAAATTTAAAAAGACCTAGAAACAAATGACAATGAAAACATGACGACCCAAAACCTATGGGATGCAGCAAAAGCAGATCTAAGTGGGAAGTTTATAGCAATATAATCCTATCTTACGAAACAAGACACATCTCAAATAAACAACCTAAACTTACACCTAAAGCAATTAGAGAAAGAAGAAAAACAAAACCCCACAGTTAGCAGAAAGAAAGAATTCATAAAGATCAGATCAGCAATAAATGAAAAAGAAATGAAGGAAATGATAGCAAAGAGCAATAAAACTAAAAACTGGTTATTTGAGCAGATAAACAAAATTGATAAACCATTAACCAGACACATCAAGAAAAAAAGAGAGAAGACTCAAATCAATAGAATTCGAAATGAAAAAGAAGTAACAACTCACACTGCAGAAATAAAAAGGATCATGAGAGATTACTATAAGCAGCTCTATGCCAATAAAATGGACAACCTAGAAGAAATGGACAATTTCTTAGAAATATACAACCTCACAATATTGAACCAGGAAAAAATAGAAAATATGACCAGACCAATCACAAGCACTGAAATTGAAACTGTGATTAAAAATCTTCCAACAAACAAAAGCCCAGGACAAGATGGCTTCACAGGTGAATTCCCTCAAATATTTAGGAAAGAGCTAACACCTATCCTTCTCAAACTCTTCCAAAATATAGCAGAGGGAGGAACACTCCAAAACTCATCCTACGAGGCCACCATCACCCTGATACCAAAACCAGACAAAGATGTCACAAAAAAAGAAAACTACAGACCAATATCACTGATGAAAATAGATGCAAAAATCCTCACCAAAATACTAGCAAACAGAACCCAACAGCACATTAAAAGGATCATATACCATGATCAAGTGGGGTTTACTCCAGGAATGCAAGGATTCTTCAATATACGCAAATCAAACAACGTGATAAACCATATTAACAAATTGAAGGAGAAGAAGCATATGATCATCTCAATAGATGAAGAAAAAGCTTTCAACAAAATTCAACACCCATCTATGATAAAAACCCTCCAGAAAGTAGACATGGTGGGAACTTACCTCAACATAATGAAGGCCATATATGACAAACCCACAGCCCACATCATCCTCAATGGTGAAAAACTGAAACCATTTCCGCTAAGATCAGGAACAAGACAAGGTTGCCCACTCTCACCACTATTATTCAACATATTTTTGGAAGTTTTAGCCACAGCAATCAGAGAAGAAAACGCAATAAAAGGTATCCAAATTGTAAAAGAAGAAGAAAAACTGTCACTATTTTCAGATGACATGATACTATACATAGAGAATCCTAAAGATGCTACCAGAAAACTACTAGAGATAATCAATGAATTTGGTAAAGTAGCAGGATATAAAATTAATGCACAGAAATCTCTTGCAATCCTATACACTAATGATGAAAAATCTGAAAGTGAAATTAAGAATACACTCCCATTTACCATTGAAACAAAAATCAAAAAATACCTAGGAATAAACCTACCTAAGGAGACAAAAGACCTGTACGCAGAAAATTATAAGACACTGATGAAAGAAATTAAAGATGATACAAATAGATGGAGAGATATACCATGTTCTTGGATTGGAAGAATCAACATTGTGAAAATGACTATACTACCCACAGCAATCTACACATTTAATGCAATCCCTGTCAAACTACCACTGGCATGTTTCACAGAACTAGAACAAAAAATTTCACAGTTTGTATGGTAACACAAAAGACCCCGAATAGCCAAAGCAATCTTTAGAAAGAAAAACGGAACTAGAGGAATCAGACTTCTGGACTTCAGACTATACTACAAAGCCACAGTAATCAACACAGTATGGTACTGGCACAAAATCAGAAATACAGATCAATGGAACAGGATAGAAAGTCCAGAGATAAACCCACGCACATATGGTCACGTTATCTTTGATAAAGGAGGCAAGAATATACAATGGAGAAAAGACAGGCTCTTCAATAAGTGGTTCTGAGAAAACTGTACAGCTACGTTTAAAAGAATGAAATTAGAACACTCCCTAACACCATGCACAAAAAAAACCTCAAAATGGATTAAAGACCTAAATTTAAGGCCAGACACTATAAAACTCTTAGAGGAAAACATAGGTAGAACACTCTATGACATAAATCACAGCAAGATCCTTTTTGACCCACCTGCTAGAGAAATGGAAATAAAAACAAAAATAAACAAATGAGACCTAATGAAACTTAAAAGCTTTTGCACAGCAAAGTAAACCATAAACAAGACCAAAAGACAACCCTCAGAATGGGAGAAAATATTTGCAAATGAAGAAACTGACAAAGGATTAATCACCAAAATTTATAAGCAGCTCAATATCAAAAAAATATTCAACCCAATCCAAAAATGGGCAGAAGACCTAAATAGGCATTTCTCCAAAGAAGATATACAAATTGCCAACAAACACAAGAAAGAATGCTCAACATCATTAATCATTAGAGAAATGCAAATCAAAATTACAATGTGATATAATCTCACACGGGTCAGAATGGTCATCATTAAAAATCTACAAACAATAAATGCTGGAGAGCGTGTGGAGAAAAGGGAACCCTCATACACTGTTGGTGGGAATGTAAATTGATACAGCCACTATGGAGAACAGTATGGAGGTTCCTTAAAAAACTACAAATAGAACTACCATACAACCCAGCAACCCCACTACTGGGCATATACCCTGAGAAAACCATAATTCAAAAAGAGTCATGTACCACAATGTTCATTGCAGCTCTATTTACAATAGCCAGGACATGGAAGTAACCTAAGTGTCCATTGACAGATGAATAGATAAAGAAGATGTGGCACATATATACAATGGAATATTACTCAGCCATAAAAAGAAATGAAATTGAGTTATTTTTAGTGAAGTGGGTGGACCTAGAGACAATCATACAGAGTGAAGTAAGTCAGAAAGCGAAAAACAAATACTGTATGCTAACACATATATATGGAACCTAAAAAAAAGGTCAAGAAGAACCTACGGGCAATATGGGAATAAAGACGCAGACCTACTAGAGAATGGACTTGAGGACATGGGGAGGGGAAAGGGTAAGCTGGGACAAAGTGAGAGAGTGGTAGTGTATACATGGACATATATACACTACCAAAGGTAAAATAGCTAGCTAGTGGGAAGCAGTTGCATAGCACAGGGAGATCAGCTTGGTGCTTTGTGACCAGCTAGAAGGGTGGGATAGGGAGGGTGGGAGGAAGGGAGACACAAGAGGGAAGATATATGGGGATATATGTATATGTATAACTGATTTACTTTGTTATAAAGCAGAAACTAACACACTATTGTAAAGCAATTATACTCCAATAAAAATTTTCAGAGAAAAACAAAAAGTAATTTTGGGGTTTCTGTGGTGATTCAGTGGTTAAGAATCTGCCTGCCAATGCAGGGGACACAGGTTCGAGCCCTGGTCTGGGGAGATCCCACATGCCACAGAGAAAATAAGCCCATGCACCACAACTACTGAGCCTGCACTCCAGAGCCCACAAGATACAACTACTGAAGCCCATGTGCCTACAGCCTATGATCTACAACAAGACAAGCCACCGCAATGAGAAGTCCATGCACTGCAATGAAAAGTAGCTCCTGCTCGCCACAACTAGAGAATGCCCACACACAGCAATGAAGACCCAACACAGATAAAAATAAATAAAATAAATTAAAAGTTATTCTGGCTTTATATATTTCATTAGGCTTATCAATCATTTCTATAGCTTGCAATAAGTTCAATTACACAGGTATCATCTATTCTTTAAGGTGATATATAACTCAGCTGGAACCCATCTTGTCCTAGTAGCTCTTTTATGATACTCTGGTTTCTCTTCAGACTGTATAAATCTTTCACCTTTTTTTAATGATAGATCTTTTCTCAGTTATCAATATTCCCCAGATTTATCAGATAATTCAAGGGTTCCACTTTTTATTGAATCAATTTTTGTGGTTAATATTTTGCTAGGAAGTGTCTGGATTTTCAAATTTGCTGTCATGAAGTTGAATGTAGTATTCTCTTATAACACTTTAAATGCACCTGTATTTGTGTTCATGTCGTGTCTCTCATTCATGACATTGTACTTGCCTGCTTGCATTCTTTTACCCTGAATCATTCTCAAAAAAGTTCATTAATTTCATTGGTTTTCTCAAAGAATCAGTATTTGAATTTTCTGTTTTTTCTTCTTTTTTTAAAAATTTTTATTTATTTATTTATTTGGCTTCATTGGGTCTTCATTGCTGTGTACGGGCTTTCTCTAGTAGCGGCGAGCGGGGGCTCCTCTTCATTGTGGTTCATGGGCTTCTCATTGCGGTGGCTTCTCTTGCTGTAGAGCACAGGCTCTAGGCATGCAGGCTTCAGTAGTTGTAGCACGTGGGCTCAGCAGTTGCAGCTCACAGGCTCCAGAGCGCAGGCTCAGAAGCTATGGCACATGGGTCCAGCTGCTCCAAGGCATGTGGGATCTTCCCGGACCATGGCTTGAACCCATGTCCCCTGCATTGGGAGGCAGACTCCCAACCACTAGGCTACGAGGGAAGCCCCTTTTCTTCTTTTTTTGTTCATTTATTTTGTTTTTCCTTTTATCTTCTCCCACTTCCTTTTGTGTTATTTTTTTTTCTTTATCCCATGAGTACAAGGTTTCTTTGCTTTTCATTCTCTGATAACAAAATTATTTAGGGCTCTAAAGTTTCTTCTTAGAACAACTTTTCAGTGTTGCTAAGTTTTGATTAAAGATTACAAGTCCCAGTTTTCTACACAAAGGCAAATTCGGTGGTCACATATATCAAAATACATTGACAGACTAACTGAGCTAGAAAACTAAGATGTATTAAGACATTTAAGATAATGTGGAGAAAGGATAAGGGCATTTTCTGAGTGGAGAGTATGTATGCAATGGGAGCCAAGGTCAGGAATAATTGTCATGATGACTATCTAAAACCCTCTCACACTGGGCCACAACTCTACAGTCATACTGACACTACCAATACAAGGCTGGTTTTCAGATTGGTCTATTGGAACAGAAAATAAAATCTTCTTAGCATAATAAGAAAAGTATTGACTAAAAGTTCATTCAATAAGCAGAAAAATGCTAAGTGATCAGAGCACTGTCTTTGTCAGCTCAGGCTTCCACAACAAGATACCATAATCTGGGGGCCTTAAACAGAAGGAACTTATTTCTCACAGTTCTGAAGACTGGAAACCCAATATCAAGGTGCCAGCAAGGTCTCACTGTGTCCTCACATGACCTTTTCTCAGTGCACACTGGTGAAGAAAGAGAGAGAGGAAGAAGGTCTCTGGTGCCTCTTCTTATAAAGACACTAATCCCATTTTAAGGGCCCACCCTTATGACCTCATCTGAACCTAATTACTTCCCAAAGGCCCCATCTCCAAATAACATCACACTGGGGGTAGAGCTTCAACATAGGAATTTAAGGGAAGACACAAATTGGCCAGCACCAAATTTACAAAAAATACTGCAGAATGATATACCTAAGTTTGTCTAATTAACCTTCCTACTCTTTGTTTTCACCAAATTCCATTAATTATATTTTTCAGAAGATAGGATGAAATTCAGAAATACCAACATTTGTTAAAGTAGAATACAAACACTAGTGTGGTATCCTTGAAAGTTGAGGACCATCCCATGCTTAACAAGCGATAAACCATCTTTAAGCTCCCCTTTTCAATTCAGTTCATAAGACCACCTACAGACTATTATTAAGTTTTCCTGCCAAACTTAGAAGAACAGAAAGGTGGAGAAAAAAGGTATTTTGTATGATCTGCCTCCAGAAGCTTCAGAGTTACAGAAATTCTATTCACAGTGGGGGACTGTGAAAGTCTTTTCAGAAGTATGTTTGTGCTTCCCTTCCAAAAAAGAAAAAGTAAGACCCCTAGCCTGTCACACTCTTGAGGTGAAAGGCGCCTGCCCTGACTCTGATTATAACATTTAAGCCCAGAGGGCTGGCTGCAGAATTCTATGCATCATTTAGGACTTTGATGCTGTACTGAATTCACAGAAAAAATTTGTCCATGCCAGTCTGGGGTTGCTGCTGACAAGGAGGAATATTGATTGGGGTGATGACAAAGTTCTCCTGGTTCAACTCCTCCTACTGGAAGGCTCTACCTCAGTCTTTCTAAATCACAGTTACCTTCTGTGCTGCTAAAGACTCTGCCTCAACCAGGTCAAATAAAAGAATAAAAGGTTTTCCTAAAACCAAACCTGAGGTGTGGGTGGGTAGGTGATAGTATTTGTAGGGTTCACATGTTGTCCTTTCACTTTCTGAGCTCATAAAAGGAGATTCTACTCTGGTGGTCTAGTGCTGCTTGAAGTAGGAGGGTTACAGTGAGGCTCCAGTCTGTTTTTTGTGTCATCACAGCACCAGATTTATCACATTGCATGACCTGTCACATTGAGTTTTGCTTTAGGTAATCTGGACTTTCCAATCATTTAATGATTCATACAGGTAAACTTAAACCAGGTCGCTTAGATTCAAATCCTGGATCTCCTCCTTATTCGTTTGGCAAGTTACTTAACCTTGCTGTGTCTCAGTGTGCTCAGCTGTAAAATAGGGATAAAATATAATTCATTTAATGGGGTTGTTGTGACAATTAAGCACATAGAACAGTGCCTACCTAGCTCATAGTGAAACTGGGTATGCATTAGCTATTACTATTTTTTCATCATGCTAAGCATACCCAGTGTCTCCTCTAATAAATAGCACCTCAACCCACATGTGGTGCCTAGATGAAAAAAGGCAAGAATTATGCAATCCAGCATATTTACTAAATTTCTATACCTGTCCTCCTAATACAGTTTAATAACTTGTAAATATTAAACAAAATTTCAATGAAAATTCAACCTACATAGTTAATTTATATGTTAGACTCCTGATTCTTTTGTTAGCAAATATTGTCCAAAAAACAATTAAAGTTGCTTTGGTAGGCACCACTGGTTTAGGGGTTACCTATGTATGTATGTATTTATAAAAGTACAATAAAGTAAAATCACCCATACTCACATCCATAATCCCGGCATCCAACTTTAAGATCTTGGTAACCCTTTTAAAAGTTTGGTATAAAGTCTTCCTGAATTTTTACCTGTGTTTGTAACAGACATAGTTATAACACATACACACACACACACACACACACACACACACACACACACCCCAAACACATAAGTATATAGATATAGATACATATATTACATATGTATCTACTTACAATAGAGGATCATACTGGACGTATTAGTTTGCAACTTGCTCTTTTCCTTTAACAATGTCATGGATTTCATTCTGTGTCAGAACATATAGATCCACTTCTTTTTAATAGACTGCCTAGTAATCCATTGTATAAATATACCAAAATCTACTTAGACATTCCCCTTTTGACATACTTAGAACAATTTAGAAACAACTTAGGTTGTTTCCATTTTTTTTCTATTATAAACAGTGCTGCAGTAAACATCCTTCTATATAGATCATGGTTTGACTGTTATTTAAATTAGTATCCATCTTATGAACATAGCAACTACAGGCAAGGAGGAAAGCCCACAGGTCAGGAAGAAGATTACACATATGTTGCATGAAATAATACTCTAAAAATAATTAAGACAGTTACCTGAAGTTCAGTTAGTTTTTCCTTTAATTCCTTCATCTCCACTCTACCTCCTCAAATGATAGAATTTTATGACACATATTTTTATTATTGCTAACAATATCCACAATATACAATGACCTAAGAATTACCTCAAGAACGTTACATAATGTGACCTGTGTTATGCTTGAAATCTACATAGAAATTAACTGTGCTATAATCAGGGATTTTTTCTCAAAATGGATATATTTTATTAATTTGATTAAAATAAAAGGAAAGCAAGATTTTTGCCCAAAATTACAACACCAAAGAGCATAAAAATAGAAAGTGTAAATCTCTCTAATCCTGGGTTTCTAAAACATGACACTATTGGCATAATGAGGGCTGTCCTGTACATTGTAGAATGTTTAGCAGCTCTCTGGCCTCGACATGCCAGTAGCACCACCCTCACTTGTGACAAAAACACACATCTCCAGTCATTGCCAGACACACAATTGTTCCTGGTTGAGTACCAATGTCATCCTGCCTCCAAGAGAAAACTCTGTTAATGGTTTGATAAATAACCATCCAGATTTTTAATGCAAATAAAAATTTCTTTTATACAATTGGGAACTATCTATAGGTGATCTTTAAAACTCTCTCTTTTCACTGGACAATATATCATGGACACCTCTCCATGTCAGCTGTCATAGATTTACTTTACTCTTTTAAGAGGTACATTTAATTTTCACTGTATGAATTCACCATGACCATCTATTAATGGACATTCCAGTTATTTTTTTTTAAATTTTCAATTGAAAGTAATGCTGCAATAAATCCACCTATACTATGTCTCTGCACACTTCTACTATTTCCTTAGTAATTATGAAGTCCAAGAACACATGTTTTTTAATATCATATTTTTACTATAATTTTCCATTTATTTTTCATATGAGAGAAGTGATGTATTGACCTGAGGCAGGCCACTAGCCAGTTCTTCTCTAAATAAATAAATAAATAAATAAATAAATAAATAAATCTCTTCTTCCCCTTGCACATAGACATGCATTTTCCTGGGGCAGGGGGAGGAATGTTACCTTCCTTTGCCCCATTTTTAGTTGACTTAAAGCTTTGACCAAGACAACAAAACCTTTTTCTTTTGAAGATAAAAACTGTGTGCTAAAGCAAATCATGCATGCCAGGGTGATGATGAAAATAGTTTTGGTTGAGAGAGAATAGTTATTGATAAGCTACAGGGAGAGGAGGACCTTGGTCTTATTTCTCACCTTGTCGAAAGAGACAGCTAAGTTGTGAGGTTAAATTGAAGTTGGTAAATACACAATTATTCAGCTTGTGTCTCGGTAATAAATGTGCCTCTCGGCGGTGAACCCGCCAGTCCTCAGAGCACCACTTTGCTGATTAAGGAGATAAAAAGAGGATACTGTGGAAAGGGTCATTTCAAGAGTAATGAATCCTTATTCTGTCACTGCACTTTGCCGACGGGGAAAAGAAGTTTAACAGGGATGAGGCATCCTGGAATATCTAGGTGGCCACATGGAGCAGAGCAAATCAGAGATGACTATTTCTAGGCCATGAAAAAACAGCAGGATCTCTGATGGCTAAGAAATGACTATACTGGTGAATTAAGTACCTCTCAGGGAGAAGCCTTATTAAATTAGCCTAATACCTTATTGCATGATCAATAACAATGTATTTATTTTGTACTATAGCCTTGAGTGACTTTTCATTAAGAATTTAAATGACCTTAGAAAGCTACTGAGTATCAATTTAGAATACTTTCAGGAGATATTAGCCTGGCCGTAGAGCAAAAGATGAGTGAAATAGTGGCTCATTATTTAAGTCAGAAAGAGAATGTCAAGAAACATTTTGCCTTGGCATTGAGAGAGGTAGCTCAAGTTATGTATCCAACCCAATGATAGTGTTTTGCATTTTTTGATTCCTGGTCTCAGAATGACATTGATCAGGAAAGGCAGTGTTCGCAGTCCCAATATATTAACCCAGATGACTGTTGAGATAGAGAAGGTTGTGAGGTTGGAAAAGACAGAGATATTATTTGCCAGGCTTCTGTAACATATCCTGTCAGCGCTCTGCCCATGCTCCCTATGATTTCTTTGCCATCTTCATGCTCATGGACTCTTGGTGGATATTCACTCCCAACAGCCAGCACCTGCTGCCCTCAAATTTCCAGAAAGTCATCGTGGGAACCTAAGTGCCCATCCTGGTGGTAGTCCTGAACCAATGACTGACAGGCATAGACCAGAGTTTCTCAACCCCAGCACAACTGACACTTGGGGCCAGATAATTATTTATGGTGGGGGTGGAGGGGTCTGTCCTGTGCACTGGAGGATGCTTAGCATTCCTGACCTCTACCCACTGGGTACCAGTATCACACTTCTCCCAGCATGGCAATTACATATATCTCCAGACATTGTCAAATGTTCCCTGGGGGATGAATCATCTCAGGTTGAGAACCACAGGTTTAGAAGTATAAACTTCAAAGCTCTCTTGCCCTTAATCAGACCACTCTGAGATGTGACCATACGGCCTCGAGGTCCTTGAGGGATTAGCTCTCCCCCTGGAACTTTGCTCCCACGGTCTTGCTCAACCACCCTCCCTTCGTGCTCCCACCTCCCAGTCTCTGTATTAGTTTTCCCCAGGAACACTTCCCAGTATTCTCACAGTATCAGTATCTGTGTTTGAGGACAACAACCTAAGATGGACTCAATTGAGATGCTAACTAGATGGTCAAAGAGTTAGATGACACTATTTTGAGTATCTGTGCTGGCCCTCTTACTGTTCTCTACCTTCTGCCTTTACTGAAAGTGCCAATTCCTATTTGGTCTACTCAAAACAAAAAAGGAGTAGAAAAAAATACTGTTATTTCCAGTGCATTTTTTATGTGTATGTATTGACATTCTAATTCTCTCTCTCTTTCTTTCTCTCTCTCTCTCTCTCTCTCTCTCCCCACTACAGGCACATTCTCTTTAGCCTAAGCAAGCACGCTTGCTTGAAAGCAGCAAGGTGACTTTTCTCTGGCCTTGTGGTCTCCCCTTGAAAGCAGCAAGGTGACTTTTCTCTGGCCTTGTGGTCTCCCACTTAACATTTCCAAATCTTTTTCTCTCCAGTCATTCACTAGCCTAATCTTCACCCCACCTTCCTTGGAGCGCTAGAGTCACTCTCCATTCTTTTCCTCCTATTTTACTTACTTTTAATAATAATACTTTGTCTGATATTCATTGACTGTCACTGGTATCAGGTTTTTTTTATCTTCACTTGTTATTATTTTTCATTTACTTTTTCCCACCAGGTTTCAATAAGGATATGGGAATGAAAACTGAGAACGTCCAGGAAAGTTTGGATAAGCCCAAGCAGTTTGAGATATGAAATCTATTCACACATATTCTAGGAGGAGAAAATAAATCAGGAGCTAAACCAGTACTCTGTCAACGTGCGGCTGTTCTAAAACAGACAGCAGCATTGTGAGCACCCCTCTCCCCTGGATGCAGCTTTTCTCTAAACGCCTGTTTACTACTCAAGACTTCAGAATGATATCTTGAACACCACTAATCTGGTGCCTTTTATTTTATAAGTGGCCTTGACACACATCTCAAAATGAAGATAAAAATAAAAATGATTCCTTTCTGATGACCCTGCTAAGCCAAATGAATAAAATCAATAAAACTGCAATTAATTTGGATTCATTTGGACTGAAGAATCAAGAGACAAAATAATGAAGCATATTTGCCAGAGTATGTGATGTAGCTTTTGGCCAGAAATTCTGCTTCTAAAAGCATCCACCTCAGATATAGCAGCAGTAATAAACTCCCTGTGTCTTACACATCCATAAATCCTTGCACCAACCAAGATTTCAATGGTGTCTTCCCTTAAACCATACATAAAGCATTCCAGACACTAATTTAGAATATTAATTAAATCTCAGAAAATTGCATTGGTATCTCAGATACAGTTCTATAACATGTATAACTGGGTTTTTTTTTAACTGGATTATCCACTTCAAAGGAACTCCTCTTAATGTGGTCTTTCTCAAAGGAAATGTAATAAATTCCCCCTTTCTAAAATAATGATGATGCATTAGGAGGAGTTAACTTAGACTAGAACAGCCATCACAACTATATGGGATCAAATATAAATGGGGATTTGTAAAGTGTCTTTTGCAGGTAGATGAAATAGATGAACACTGATTTTTAAACCAAATGTATTTTATATTGTAAAACTATCAAATGTGTATTAAAAGGGCTACAATACAAATTCAATATGCTTCATTAGAAGACACTGACAACTGGAAGCTGACTTTAAAGGGCGTTGTGCGACAGTAAGAAAAGAGCATTTAAGGAGTCAATGGATGGAGCAGTGGATAGAGATGAAACAGAAGGAAAGATATGGAGCCCAAGAAAGAAGAACCTAAAAAGGGAGAGGGCAATAGAGGCACCAAGATGCCACACCAGGAGTATAGGAGATGGGACAAACTCAAAAGAGTATACTAAGTCGAAGAAAAAGGGCAAGAGAAGAACATATCCCCTCTGCTTTTGTGGAGAAAGCAGAACCCATGTTGAAGGCTTGAGAGGGGAACTAAGCTAGGAAGGCAAGCATGGAGAAGGGCAGAGGTGAGAGAACATGGGCAGCACTTGGAAGAATCATTTAGCTTTTGAGCCATTCCCAGAGAACCTTATATCATTTGCTTTCTTAATTCCTGAGAGGAACGGATCTCTCTAAGCAGGCTGAAACCAGTGGTCACAGGATGGGCACAGTACCCCCAAGAGAAACCAGAGACTGAGGAAGAGCCTTGGACATAAATATTTATTAGAAATATAACCTGTGTTTATTCCTGGGGTAGAAGTTAAGCAGAACCCTACAGGTACCACAATAACTCCAGCAAGAATCTACTGTGATGCACAAACACTGAACAATTAAAGACATCATTCACTGAGTCTATAAACATATATTGAGCTCCTTCTGTGTACCAGTCTCTGGGCTGGGAGCTGAGGCCACAGAGGGCATGGGACAGGACCCTAGTCCTAGACACCCTGAGCTCATGATTCCTGAGTCATAGATGGCAGTGTGAGTTCTTGCATAGAGCAGCTTATTTCACAGCAGGAGATATAAATGAAATAGGTTACTTCATATTTATTATTAGAAATTAAAATGGATCAGGCTTAAAACAAATCTCAAAAATACTCAGGTCCTCAAATTTGTGGTAGTCTAAATGGAGTGTCAATTCATATTTTATGAATTATAAGTCTCAAGATTTCATGTTTTCCTGTAAGTACTAATATTAAGTATTTATATTTTGGAAAGGATGGTGCATTTTTATTCCAAACTATATCTGAATTCAGTTTATTTCTGGTGGTGAAATCAAGCCACATTTCCCTTATGAAGGGTAACTACACCACATGAGTTCATGAATAAGGCAGAAGGAAAATTCACATAACCTAAACAAAATTTCAAAAAGCTGTGGTGAGCAGATTTCATCATTTAATGTATGGAATAGCTCTGGATTTGGATGATTTTGTGTGGAGAAAAATTAATGGTTTTATCCTTTATGTATCATCATGCTTTTTACAGTGCAGTTATTTCCCCAACAGTGACTATTAACACCACATTGTGTAGTTCCATATTTATTCTTCCTCATTTACTTCCATATCACATTCCTTCAGTTTACAAATAGCAAAATTATTTTCTGAAAGTCTTTGCACTGTCAGCTCCAGCTGGGATCTGAAAAAACACACAATATACTTCCTGTCTCTCATACTATCTGCAGCTAGAGAGCTGAGAACATCCATTTGCATTAGTTGCTGAGGATGCTTAAAGAGAGCTTTTTCTTCCACAGAGTTCCTGGCTCCAAGCTGCTGATATACCCAAAGTCATATTTTATCAGGAAGATCAAGATATAGAGAGAAGTGCCCTCTTTTCTTCTTTCTTTCATTCAATGTGTATTTATTGAATACAGTATCAGGCGCTGTCCTGGGTGCTGGACATACAACAATGAATGAAACACAAGCCCTAATGTCCCAGTGAGAAAGAAAGGAGATAAATAGACCATTAATGATAGGAATAGAGAAGTATTCACTTTCATAGGGGTGTGAGGGAAAGACACCCAGCTTTGGTGTCAGGGTGGGCTTCACATTAAAAATGATGTCTAAGTTGACACTTGAAGGACAAGAAAAAATTATCCAGGCATCAGGTGAAAGTTAGTGAAGGAAAATGGATGGAGAGAGAATGAAACAGGAAATGAATAAAATATATAGGAATCAGAAGTCAGAACTCAAAAGTTCTTGTAATACATTTTAACAACTTCTGACATTGATTGAAGGTAATGGTGGGGATGTATTTGATAGGCTAAAAAAAAATCATATAAACAATTTTTCTATTTAATTATTTGGTGGCCAATAACAGGGATTTTAAAGCAACTTTTTTTCCTAAGCTGTACATTGGTCACTATTTCTGTGATCAATTCTCTTTTTTCAGTTTTTCTTTACCCTGTTCTTCCTGTAGCAGATATAGAACATAATGCTACAATGATAGATGAATGAACAAACAAAGAATACTTAATAAATGCTTCCTGGTAGTGTTAATAAGGAACATAAAATATTTTAATGCTTCTTTCATGATACCAATATAAAATTTCATTTCAAAAATTGTTGCATCTGTTTACATATATAAAATGAGGGAAGAATAGAGACATGGGAATATTTCAGAAGAGTGAGTAATAATTCAAGAAGGCTAAATCCCAAGAATGTATTGAAACTTGCAAAATATGCCAAAGGAAACAAAGGGGCTGTTTTAGTTTTGGAAGGCATAGATATGATACTTGGGATCAATGTAATAATATTGTCAGATGACAAAGAGAAAGCAGAGTTACTCAATATTTATTTTGCTTTTATCTTCTAAGTCAAGGCGAAGGATTGATTGGAAAAGATAGAGCAAATATTGGGATGAGAGAATTGAAGACCAAGACAAATGGGAAGAACAACAGAGAGCCTTGTTCTAAATGTGTTTGAGTCTCTGCCAGCCATTGTTAGAGGTCTCTGAGGGGTTGTGTGGAAAATAGGAATAGTGCTGGATGACAGGGAAAGTGTGATATCTCAACTTACAACAAGGAAAGAGCAGTGGATGCCCCCAGGAGTTAGTAACTCTGCCTGTGTATCTCTGTCCCCACCCCCACCCCCCACCTATGGAAGCATGAACTCCAAGCTGAATTACAAGCATATAAATTTCTTTAAAATCTTAACAGGTAATTATGATGCAAAGCCAGAGTGGAAACCCTGCTATAAATCTATGGCTTAATGTCAACTCGAGCCAAATTTTTTAACATCTTATTCTGCTTATTTGAAGCATCAGTTTGTGAGCACATGAAGAGTGCTCACATGAAGCACAAGTTTGTGAGTCACATGAAGGGTGACTGTTAAAATTCAAGATGGGCTTAAGAAGAGCAAATCACTCCTGATGAATTTCATTTTCATTTTAACTGAGAGAAGCTTGTACATTATCATCTTCCACAACCTGTTCCATGGTACACTAGTTCTACTAGATACTAATAGCTATTAATAAGAACAACAAAAAAAGATTCCATGGTAAATAAATCTAAGAGGGTCTGACTTTAGCAAAGTTAAACTGATTTATTTATTAGGTTTTACTATAGTCTTTACTAAGATAAGTGTATTGGACCTCCAGAGGGATTTAATAAGGAGACTCCCAAACACTTATGATCCTTTACCCCTTCTTTTCCTGCCTATCTCCTGGAATCAGTGCTTCTTAAAATACCTACTACCCAAAAATTACTTTTAGTTAAACCAGTGGATTTGAAAGAGTACTTCATTCTACCTTTGGAAGAAATATGGAGGAATATTGGCTATTAATTTTACACATAGTTTATACCTGGTAAAATGGCAGTACCTTAAAAGTGTTGATTAGTTGACTAAAGGAAGAACTCTGCTATTCATTTACTCAAAAGTATTTATTAAATATCTAATATTTACCAAGCACTGTACTAGATGTCAGAAATGCAATGGGAAGCAAAACAAACATGAATCTTGATGCCATCATATTTAATATTTTCATCAATAATTTGTATGAGGTTATATATATATTAGCCGAAAGGTACAGAGAATATGCTGGATGTTAAATGATAGGGTTAAGATTCAAAATCACTACTTGGCTAAGATAATGGGCAGGATATAATAAGATGAAATCTAATAGTGAAAAACAGTCATACAAATCTCAGCACATACAAAGAGGAGTCAGAAGTTTGACAGCAAGCTTAATATGAATTTTAAAATGTTAACAAAGCATCAGGAGGAATTTTTAGAAAGATTGTGTTCATGAAAATAAGTTTCTAGTTCTGCTGACTATTTACAACCAGAACCAGACCAGAAGTGATGTGTTTAACATTGCCACCATTAAAAGGAGTCATCATGAACCCAGAATCTACCTAGAGAAGAGCAACCCGGGTGACTGGAATCTCAAAACTAGTAAACACGGAGAAGGGTTGCAAGAATGAAGAATATTACATTTAAGGGGGAAAAAAATGGGTGTTGAGCAAACATAATAACTATAGTTAACTAATGGCAGGAATTGATTCATTTGCCATTAGACATTTCTGATAGCAATGAGTAGAGTTAATAAGGAGTCTTTGGGCTCAACACAGGAAGAAGTTTGAAACAATTTACCCACCCAAAAATTTAGTAAACTACCTCTTCACTAAAGTTGTTTAAGCAGAGGCTGAATTATCACTTTCCAAGAATGTTACAAAATGTTAGATTATACTTTCTCAGGTAGAATTCGAATTATGAAATGATTTCCTAAAGTTCCTTTCAGCAATATAATTTTTAGTTCTATCAATGTTAGTAAGGATTCTTTCACCTGTAATCTGAACACCACACTTTCCTACCTCATTCATCGATTTGCAAGCCCTTATAGAACCGCTTAAATGTACCAGGTACCATGATAAGCACTGGACATCATAAAAGAATAAAACATGGCTCTTGATTTTTATTTTATGAGAGAATCATATTAAAAGAGTGATGAGAGTTCAGAAGAAGGAGGGTTTTTTAATCAATCATTTTGTTGAAATCTTGATTAATGTAAAAAGGTTAGAAAGGTTTCTTAGAGAAGGTATTTGCACTGGACCTTGAATTAATCAATGTTACATGCTTTCTAAAACTTGACATAAAGTTGTTTTTAACACCAGTTAGGACTCAATGCCCCATAAGCTTTGGCATTTCAGTTCCTACTATTTTTTTCTCTCTCTAATATTTTCCACTTCTCTCTCTCTCTGAACTCTTTCTTTTCATGTTTACCTATTTGCCTTTGACAAATCTATTAGATATGCTTTTTTCCCTTCCTCCCTCTTCCTATCACTAGCTTCACTAAATATTATGCCTGGATTTTTGCAACAGGCTTCTCGCTGGTTTTCCCCATCCGCAGGATTGCACATCCCTCTGCAATCCAGCTCCTAACCCAAGTCACTCCTAACACCATTCCCCAAGCTCCTGATGATCATAAATATGCCAAATTCATCCTCTTAATGTTCTTCCACTTGCTATCAAGTTATCTATGATGAATCTCTCCTTTATTAAATCAAACAAATATCCTGCCTTGGGTTTCAGGTTTGTTTGTGACCTGGTCACTTGTATTTCCCACTCTCCCTCAATACTCATCATCCAAGCAAGCTTTTCACTGTCCCTTTCATGCACATTATTCATTCCAATTTATATAATTTTACTCATATTCCCCCTCAATGGAATGTTGTTCCCCCTCCAACTCACTCCCATTCTGCCTCACAATATTCTAGCCACATTTTAAAGTCTAGTTTAGATACTATCTCCTTCCCTGGACTCCACTGACACTGAACTGAGCAATACACAGTTCACTATTTAAATATCACCTGATAGTTTTAGCTTCCCTGAGTTACAAACTCCTTGAGAACAAGGATATTTTCTGTATTCCCAGAAAAGTACTATGCCTATAATAAGCATAAATAAATAATTATTGGCTGATAAATTTCATTTGGGGAACAACAAAAAAAAATGAGAAAATTCTCTATTAAATCTAACACTTGACTAAGGAGTGAACTAGCGGGACAGCTGCCCAGGGTAACAATCTGTAAGATAATCTATTAGATTATTACTAGAGCATATAAGACATCTGTGAATATACAAAGGGAAAAAAAGAGGCAGTGAATTTCCCAGAACTCTTATCAAGGAGAATATTTTATGTAGTTGAAAAGAATGCTGATGATGAAACCATCCAAAGGTCATGCTTGTTCTTGGAACACCAGAGGAGCTACACTTCCAAAACCGTGAACCCCCGGGAATATAAAGGCTGTGACAGCTGGGGAAGCCACCAACAGCCTCATCAGTCCTTATTCATGTGCTGAGTTCTCATCCTCTCCTCTAAATAAGTGTTGAAAATGATTTTACAACTATCAGTTCACAGGAATATAAAAGTTTTAGCCACCCCTGGGCATCCGTATGTCATCATCCTTCCTTAGTCAACTCCAAACAGAGCATAAAGTGAGGTTATTTCTTGCCCACCCTCAAACTATCCCCATCTGCAACTTAGAAAATGTTCCTATACATGCAATTACTTGAAAATGATCCCCAACTCTTCCTGGAAAGAACATACTATAGACAGGGCACAGAAGCTGGTGGCAGAGAAATAATTGAAGGCATGGGTTTAAATCTTGTTTATTAACACTGACCTTGGGCATCCTAATTTTCTCAACTGCTAAATGGGTGTTTGTTAGACCCAGAATGTATGTGAAAATCCTTTGTAACATGAAGCACAAACAGATAGAGAGATATACCATGTTCCTGGATTGGAAGAATCAATATTGTGAAAATGACTATACTATCCAAAGCAATCTACATATTCAGTGCAATCCCTATCAAATTACCAATGACACTTTTCATAGAATTAGAACAAAAAATTTTACAATTTGTATGGAAACACAAAAGACCCTGAATGGCAAAAGCAATCTTGAGAAACAAAAATGAAGCTGGAGGAATCAGACTCCCTGACTTCAGACTATACTACAAAGCTACAGTAATCAAGACAGTATGGTACTGGCACAAAAACAGAAATATAGGTCAATGGAACAGGATAGAAAACCCAGAGAAAAACCCATGCACCTATGGTCACCTAATCTATGACAAAGGAGGCAAGAACATACAATGGAGAAAAGACAGTCTCTTCAATAAGTGGTGTTACATGTCAAAGAATGAAATTAGAACACTCCCTAACAGATGTAAAAGACAGCTACATGTAAACGAATGAAATTAGAACACAACCTAACACCATATACAAAAATAAACTCAAAATGGATTAAAGACTAAATGTAAGGCCTGACACTATAAAACTGTTAGAGGAAAAAATAGGCAGAACACTCTTTGACATGAATTGCAGCAAGTTCTTTTTTGACCCACCTCCTAGAGTAATGAAAATTAAAAACAAAAATAAACAAATGGGACCTAATGAAACGTAAAAGCTTTTGCACAGCAAGGAAAATATAAACAGCATGAAAATACAACCCTCAGAATGGGAGAAAATATTTGCAAATGAATCAACTGACAAGGGATTAATCTCTAAAATATACAAACAGCTCATGCTGCTCAATATCAAAAAAACAAACAACCCAATCCAAAAATGGGTGGAAGACCTAAACAGACATTTTTCCAAAGAACACATACAGAGGGCCAACAAACACATGAAAAGATGCTCAACATCACTAATTACTATTACTATTACTAATGACTATACTACCCCAAGCAATCTACTGATTCAATGCAATCCCTATCAAATTACCAATGGCATTTTTTACAGAAGTAGAACAAAAAAATCTTAAAATTTGTACGAAGTCACAAAAGACACCGAATAGCCAAAGCAATCTTGAGGGGAAAAATTGGAGCTGGAGGAATCAGATTCCCTGACTTCAGACTACACTACAAAGCTACAGTAATCAAGAAAATAGGGTACTGGCAAAAAAACAGAAATATAGACCAGTGGAACAGGATAGAAAGCCCAGAGGTAAACCCACACACCTATGGTCAACTAATCTATGACAAAGGAGGCAAGGATATACAACGGAGAAAAGACAGTCTCTTCAACAGTTGGTGCTGGGAAAACTGGACAGCTACATGTAAAAGAATGAAATTAGAACACTCCCTAACACCATACACAAAAATAAACTCGAAATGGATTAAAGGTCTAAATTAAGACCAGACATTATAAAACACTTAGAGGAAAACACAGGAAGAACACGTTTTGACATAAATCACAGCAAGATCCTTTTTGATACACCTCCTAGAGTAATGGAAATAAAAACAAAAATAAACAAATGGGACCTAATGAAACTTAAAAGTTTTTGCACAGCAAAGGAAACTACAAACAAGACAAAAAGACAACCCTCAGATGGGAGAAAATATTTGCAAACATATCAACGGACAAAGGATTAATCTCCAAAATATGTAATCAGCTCACGCAGCTCAATATTAAAGAAACAAAACACCTAATCAAAAAATGGGCAGAAGACTTAAATAGACATTTCTCCAAAGAAGACATACAGATGGCCAAGAAGCACATGAAAAGCTGCTGAACATCATTAATTATTAGAGAAATGCAAATCAAAACTACAATGAGGTGTCACCTCACACCAGTTAGAATGGGCATCATCAAAAAATCTACAAACAAGAAATTCTGAAGAGGGGGTGGAGAAAAAGGAACCCACTTGCACTGTTGATGGGAATGTAAATTGATACAGCCACTATGGAGAACAGTATGGAGGTTCCTTAAAAAACTAAAAATAGAATTACCATATGACCCAGCAATCCCACTACTGGACACATACCCAGAGAAAACCATAATTAAAAAAGACACATGCACCCCAATGTTCCTTGCAGCACTATTTACAATAGCCAGGTCATGGAAGCAACGTAAATGCCCATCGACAGGTGAATGGATAAAGAAGATGTGATACATATATACAATGGAATATTACTCAGCCATAAAAAAGAATGAAATTACGTCATTTGTAAAGACGTGGATGGATCTAGAGACTGTCATACAGAGTGAAGTAAGTCAGAAAGAGAAAAACAAATATCATATATAAATGCATATATGTGGAATCTAGAAAAACGGTACAGATGAACCCATTTGCAAGGCAGAAATAGAGACACAGATGTGGAGAATAAATATATGGACACCAAGGGGGGAAAGTGGTGGGGGGTGTGGTGGTGGGACGAATTGGGAGATTGGGATTGACATGTATACACTAATATGTATAAAATAGATGACTAATAAGAACCTGCTGTATAAAAAATAAATAAAGTATAATTTTTAAAAAAGAGTATCTATTAAAAAAAAAAAAAAAAACTACAATGTGCCATAACCTCACACAGGTCAGAATGGCCACCATCAAAAAACCTACAAACAGGGGCTTCCCTGGTGGCGCAGTGGTTGAGAGTCCGCCTGCCGATGCAGGGGACACGGGTTCGTGCCCCGGTCTGGGAAGATCCCACATGCCGCAGAGCAGCTGGGCCCGTGAGCCATGGCCGCTGAGCTGAGCCTGCACGTCCGGAGCCTGTGCTCCGAAACGGGAGAGGCCACAACAGTGAGAGGCCCACGTACCACAAAAAAAAAAAAAAAAAAAAAAAATCTACAAACAGTAAATGCTGGAGAGGGTGTGGAGAAAAAGGAACACTCTAGCACTGTTGGTGGGAATGTAAATTGATACAGCTACTATGGAAGTTTCTTAAAAAACTAAAAATAGAACTACCATATGACCCAGTAACCCCACTACAGGGCATATACCCAGAGAAAACCATAATTTAAAAAGATACATGCACCCCAATGTTCACTGCAGCAGTATTTACAATAGCCAGGTCATGGAAGCAACCTAAATGTCCATCAACAGAAGACTGGATAAAGAAGACCTGGCACATATATACAATGCAATATTACTCAACCATAAAAAGGAATGAAAGTGTGCCATTTGCAGAGGCATGGATGGGCCTAGAGACTGTCATACAGAGTGAAGTAAGTCAGAAAGAGAAAATCAAATATTATATAATATTGCTTATATGCAGAATCCTGAAAAATGATACAGATGAACTTATTTGCAAAGCAGAAATAGAGACACAGACGTGAAGAACAGACATATAGATACTGGGGGGTAAGCGGGTGGTATGAATTTGGAGAATGGGATTGACATATATACACTACTTTGTATAAAATAGATAACTAATGGAAACGTACTGTATAGCACAGGGAACTCTACTCAGTTCTCTGTGGTGACCTAAGCGAGAAGGAAATCTAAAAAAGAGGGGATATATGTATACGTATAGCTGATTCACTTTGCTGTACAGCAGAAACTAACACAACATTGTAAAGCAACTATACTCCAATAAAAATAAATAAAAAAATAAAAATTAAAAAAAAAAAACTCCAAAGAAATATACATGTTAGTCTGTTCATAGGTGAAATAAATGGGCTGGGCACTCTCTTGGGTAGTTCTTTAGCTCTAGCTCTAAAAACTTGTTATTGAAGTAATCACTTTTTGCTCCATAGAAACAACTCTGGTTTATGATTGAATAATATCTGTCCAATCCAGGATATAGATATATATATATATATATATGGGATTTTTGGGGTTTTTTTTTTTGCGGTACGCGGGCCTCTCACGGCTGTGGCCTCTCCTGTCGCAGAGCACAGGCTCCGGATGCACAGGCCCAGCGGCCATGGCCCACGGGCCCAGCCTCTCCATGGCACATGGGATCCCCCCGGACGGGGGCACGAACCCGCGTCCCCCGCATCGGCAGGCGGACTCTCAACCACTGCGCCACCAGGGAAGCTCCAGTATATTTTATGTAATAATCACATTAGGTTGTTATAACCATTGTCTCTTTTCAATCATAATACCTCTAACCAAGAAATAATGGTGGTGCATTGACCAGCAGATAACACTTCTTCATTATGAGTAACATCAGGGAGTATATCTTTCTCACATTTTTGCTTCATTCAACAACTTTTGGTGAGTGACCTTATTCTTTTAATGTTAGGCAGAATTAATTAAAGATACCATTTTTTAATGCTGCAACACGTTTTGCTTTAAAAAATAATGTATCACTTACCAGTTCATTTTTCATGAATATAATTATACCTTTTTTTTTTTTGCAGTTGTCATTCTTCCATATTCTTTCTTTATGAGCCACTATTTTTTTTAATATAAATTTTCACCTACTGTGTAAAATGTGAACAGCTGTTGAGCTTGTAGTCCAGGGCTGTTCACATTCTCTAGCCAAATTCCAACTGTCATGACTGGAAAAAGTTATTACTTTTGAGCTCACCATAGTGAAAAGGCACACTAAGCCAAGAAAGAAGTTTTTACATCTTACAGATGTAATATTTCTAGGTAAGCCAGGGTCTCATGGATGGTTGAAATTGTGTAACAGCAAACAGTTTCAGTTCCATGGCCCTTAAAATAGCCTGTCAACACATGCTTCTGTGTGCTTTTCTATTTCCTTCTAGAGGTTTTTCAGCAGAAGGGTTAAGGTTATGGACATTGAAGTCAACCAGAAGTGAATTCAAATCCTGCCTCCACCTATTCACTTGCTGTGTGATTTTGAACATGTTAATTAAACTATTTAGTCTTCAGTTTTCCCAACTATAAAATTAGCCCATAGAAGCCATTTGTACCAAAAGCATATCATGAGCCCTGGCACATAGTAAGTGATCAATAAATGTCAGCTGGTAGTGTTATTACTTTTAGCTCAATATATACATTCCCTGATGTCCAGTTTTCTTTCTACGAATGTCATGTTTCCACAGGGCTCAATATGGACCATGTTGTTTAAAAGCCTGTGACAAACGTTTCCACTGGCACACATGTTCCAATTTATCTCTGAGCATTTCTTCTGGAAATCTAGTGCTGGGCCTTAATTATCTGGAGCATAGGTCATGGTATTTGGGAGGTTTAAAAAAAGAACAACACTCAAAAGAAATTGGGGGAAATTCTACTGGACCTTTAGCCTAAGCACAGAGGTCAACAGAAGTCAGATTCTTTAAACCATCTAGACCTTATTTTTCTCCTTGTCTCTCAGGAGTGTGATTTTACATCTCTTAACAGCCTTCATCTCTTTGTCCATATTGCAAAATGTGCTTGGATCTATCTGGATATTCTTCCAGAATTTCGGAAACAAACTAGGAGATGTTATGAACACCAGAGCCAACCTAAAATCACTCTCCAAAATGGAGGCTATGGTTGAATCTGCAGGCTTCCTTTACTTGTTTTTCCTAATAATACTGTTGATTATGGGGTGTGGGTTGTTATGGCAATGTAGAGAGAGGTTGAAAGGGTGCATTGTGGAGAAAGTATGCTCTATGTAAACCTAATCAAAATTTCCTCTTTAGAGCTGAATTTGAGAAGTGGATTGCCTGCTTCCATGGTGCCAGTGATCTTAAGAGGTCAGTAGAGAATCCTCATGTCATATTAGCCAGTCTTGTCTTGGTCTTCTCTAGATTACCTTCTTACCCTAAGGAGGCCATGGGAAAGAAGGGAGGGAGGAAGGGAGGGTCAATGGCCAATTTTTAGGAGAAGGGTAGAAGCTGAGGCAGTAAGCATGTGAAGATTAGGTATGTCTTAGTGTAAGAATATAACTAGGGTTCAAAGACGAGGGATCAACATGTGGCATTAGGCTCCTTCATTTTAGCCCCCATTTGGTACCTAACAAGTCCATAAGTGTGTCATTTATTATTAAAGTTTTTATATTTTTTAAGTCACTGATTTATTAAAAGAGAGAAAGTGCTTATTTCACAATAATGTATGAATTGCCTTACTTCACAAAGGGATATTTAAATGTTTATTGAAAATCCTACTGATTTATCTTAGAGTTTTAGTATGATAATTTTACATTTAACTCAAAAGTAGTTGTTATATTTTTTAACTGTCACACAGCAAAGTGTCCATTGAACTAAATTACAGGCAAAGAGCAGTGAAGGTACTCCCTTCTGAGTGTTTTTCATATAATATCACAAACAAATGGCCACTGCAATCCTACAAGACAGGTACTCTAGGGCCCATTTTACACATGTCATCGAGGCTTAAAGACATCTAGTCATTTGTCCTAGATAGTATAACTAATTAAGTGGCAAAGTCAGCATTTAAAGCCATGTGAACCCTGGAACTCCTGCACTGGAATCAGTTGGGGGACTTGTTAAAATGCAGATTACTGAACTCCACTCTGGACTCACAGAAGAAGAATCTCTGAAGATGAAGTCTAGGAGTCTGTATTTCTTACAAGCACCCTGGGTTATTTGGATATACTTTAAAGTTTGAGAACCCCTAGTTTGGCTGAAGAGCTATAAAATATTGCCATGTTTGGAGGATGGTGGAAATGGATACAACCATTCCTGGACTTGAGGAAGTCAAGGGATGTGGAGGCAGAATGTTCATTTGTCTTCAGCACAGAAGCTGAATGGTAAAGGATTTGGAGTCATTTGAGTTTTATGATTAGAGACCATATACAACCAACCAAGTCCAGCAGAATGTTGCTGTTTCCTCAACTGTAAAATGAAAGAATTGCTTTAGATGATCTCTAAGTTTCTTCCCACTAACAATCCATGATTTCATGGTTCTTGGCTTCTCATCATGATTTCCAACTCCAAGTTTTCTAACTACCCAGGGGAAAGGTGAACTCCACATCAATGATCTTTATATATTATAGTCAATCTTCTCAACAGACTCCCCTAAATGGCTCCCTAGGAACAGAAGGCCCCCTCTTGCCTCCTTCATATTTACCAAATAGAGAAAGAAAAGTAAAATGAGAGAACAAAGATTAAAGAGGAAAAAACTCTCTAACAAACAGAGATTTTACCATCTGCTATAGTTCACTTTTGTGCATTTATATTTCTGCCTCGGAGCTCAGAAGTCTTTGGGGAATGTGTATATTTTGGACAAATTTTATAATAAAAACGGTAAATAAATCCTAAATGCTGCTAGACCTGGAAGTAGATCATTAAACTTTTATGGAATTGACATAAGCTTGGGATCTGACAAATCTCTTTTTAAATTCTAAATATAGCAGCTTCCAAGCAAAGCACAAAGCTGATAGTATGCATTTAATCTCTATTAAGGCCTCACAAACAATATATGTTTTAATAATATTTAAATTCATTGTCACTTTTTTTGCAAACAACTTAGAATCTGGGCCATAAGATTTCAAATTTTGATATAATGTGTAAATACAAGGAATATACAAATCAACTAGGAGGACTCTCTGAATAAGGCCGATGTAATAACTAAACTGAATTCCCAAGAGACATCTAGTGTTTTATCCACGCAAACAGCAACTTAACTCCGTGGCCAGACTGACACCCATCACAGCCCTACTTTCTCTCCCCTGGGCAAATGTTCATTCTCTTCCTGAGAGATCATCTCTTCCAATAAGTGTGCTATTCTTCTTTTGTGTCCGGCCCTCAGTGACATCTCATCTTGTGAAAAATGACTTACAGGTTTTTCATCTTTTGAAACCATTATCACTGACCAGCATCTCCTGTAGTGAGAAGATGGATTGGATTACGAATCCCAAACCCTCTGCAAAACCTGTTACAAAGGGAGCACACCTCATGCTCCTCTTCCTTCTCCCCGCCGACTGCTAGTCCTCTGGGTGGTAAGACAAAAGCTTTGTAACGTGGGTAGCAGATCACAATCAAACTTGGTGCAAGACCAAGCCACACTTCCAAGTTCTGTCCCAGCCACTCTCCTTGGGAACGTTCCAGAGATGCTTCTTGCTCTACCACACCTCTTTACTTTGGGGCTGTGTCTACCGAGATCAAGATCTGTTGGGTTGATTTGGGTGGTCTTGTCCATGAGCACAAAGGTCCAGAGTCAGAAGTGAAGCAGTTAAAGCAGCCCACGCATGTTTACTAAGCCATCTGAAGTTGATAGCCCGCACGGCCTGGCTTTTTTCTCTATCTTCGTAAACCGCAGTGAATTGATGGAATGACCCGGACTTGATCTTCAGGGCAATACATCTGATGGCACCACTGGATTGATAAATTGATTCAAAACTATTACCATGGTGAAAAAGCAATAAGGTCATAAAAATTGCATCAGCTGGCTAAGTAAATCCTGGCATTTCATGACAAGCAATGCAGAAGAATCGCAAGAGGATCTGGGCATGAGGCTGAATGAGTGAGGGAGAAATGACTTTGAAGAGCTCATCATCTCCGATCTATTCTTCCTGCCAGCGATTCATGCCTTCGCATAGTGCCACTTCATTATGGGGAAATAACTGTACACTTCTAGCATATTCCTGGCCTCCCTGGCGGCCCCTGGAGGACCCTTAGCTGGTTAATACCTCATCACAGGCTTCATTGAACACTTTAATCTGCACTTGTGTGATCAATAGAATCCTGGTGTAAATTAAAAGGACAATTTCATGTAATCAAGCCTGTTAATGCTCATTTTGAAAACCATTATTTGTGGAAGGCATTTAGAAGAAAATTACAAAGTGACAGGCTGATACACTCTGAGATGATTTGAAAGCAGGTCTTTTTGTGTGACTGTATACCTGCTTTGGGAGCAGGATGGGAGTGAGCATTAGTGAATGCATGGGGGGAAGGGAGGGGAACCTGAGCTGGTGAACAAGCAGCGAGGAGCGGCCCAGCAGGAATATATGTGTATGCCCTGCCTGCTTGCTTGCCTTCATGCAGGGAAGAAGAAAATGAAATTTTCCAGTGTTCTATTTCTGTGGCAAATTCAATTACTGTGGGGACTTGTTCAAAGCGGTATAACTTCCAAGAGGCAGAAATTGAAAACCTGGCAGCTAATGAAATGGCAAATGACTAGGAAGTTCAGACAGGGGCCGTCAGTTAGATCAAACACCTGGAGAAAAACAGCAGTTACCCCCAATGTTCCCCGAAACCACTCTCTCAACTGTCCCCTGCTTCGGAGAGAAGAGACCTCCTTCCCTCAACATTTTACTCAAGCTGGGATGATATGTTAACAGCTGCAAGTTTCCATGGGCCTCTCTGCCAGCAACAGAGTGGTGGTGCATGAAGTGTGGAATGCAAAATATAATCTACGTTATTTTTTTCAGATTCTGGGATGTGTGTTGCATATGACTATGCACTATTTAGACAATTTGCCCACAAAATATGTCTTAAAAATCTTTGGTAGCTGAGATATATGCATGCATAGGTGTAGTATACAGCAGAATATGGTTTTAAAAGATTTTTGAGAATGCTGAGACGGAGCCCCCATTCCCAGAGATTCTGTCTAACTGGTCTAAACTGGAACTCAGATTTTATATTTTTTAAATCTCCCCTGGTGATTCTAATGCTCAAAGTTGATGAGAAGTACTGGTATATATGACATCTTGCTGGCATGAATGTACTAAGTTTTGCTATGGTTACCAGTAATCATGCATTTAACGACTTCTTAACATGATGGAATCCTGTATGCCAGTAATGTGACCCAGATAGCATTACATCCCAGCAATACCAGGGATATGAAATTATGAGACCCAAGAAAAAGTGGCTTGTAGGCATGACAAACTGAAATCTAATTGAAAGCACTTACCCAGAGCTGGCCATTGCTGTGGCATCACTCACCCAGGCTCAAGAGTATGAAATTCAACATTCTGTTCTATTTCTTTCTTGATGCTCATCACAACATTCCAAAAAGGAAAATCATTTCCATTTGTCATATGACAAACATTTCCAGTCAACTCTTATTAAGCTGATATTGGTATATTCAAAATAAAATGCACTTTGGATGGCCATTCTCCAAGCATCTGAATTTCCTATAGCTCTTTCATAACATTGTCAGATAATCTGAGCATAGTTTATTCAAAATATGATTGCTTTTATTTGATTTTATCAGTTCTTGCATGGCAAATAAGCATTTTAATGTATTTAGCCACAAATAATGTTTTTCTCTTCTCTCTCCTAAAATGACAAAATGCCACTTTCTCCTCTCCTTCTTGTTGGGGCACAATGGGGCTGACTTGCTTTTTTGATTCCTTTGTAGAATCCTGCCCCTCCCTCATACTCCATCCAGCACATTTACATAATGCTTGATTCCATCTCTTAGTCTTGGTCATATTTAATATTTTCTTGCAAGAGCTAATCACATCCATGTGAATTTGAATTTGGTTACTCTATGACTTTTGTTCAACCATGATTTGGAGTCTTTATATTATTTCCAAAAGCACCCAATATTTTTAATGACTTCTAAGAACATGAATCATTGAGTGTGAGATGTTTTCCTTTCGACTTTTTAGAAGCTATATTCTGAAACTCTGATTTTATAAAATGCTTAATAAGATTCCACTATTTAAGGAGAGTATCTTCAAATGGTTTGTTCATCCTAGAAACATCAATAGACCATTTATTATGGCAGAGTTACTAGTCTATTCCTGTCTTGTATTCCTTTTACTTCTAATGCTTTGAGTTGATAAAACTGCTAAAGTAACAAATCAGGATATTTGTAATTATGTCCTGAGATCTACCTCACTTTCAAAATATCAAAATTTGCAAAAGGTTTCAAACTGGATAATAAAGGGAAAAGGTTAAATTCCATCAATGATATAGATAAGTCAACTGTTACACATGTATGCTTTTAAGGTGTTCTTGTTTTGTTCGGTTGATGTGTAAGATGTTTGGACTTCAGGGAAAAAGGAAGTTTGGTCCTTTAGAAATTACTAGTTATGAATAAAGATTTTTTTAAAAACTCATAGAACATGACACACTAGCTAACTAACTAATACCTCCTTTAAAAATTAAATTAAATAAGCATGGATTGGGAGAGAGAAATTGAGATGACTAAGGATCCAGAACCATAGTTTCTCCAAGGGGGTTTAACAGAACTGGAATGACCAGCCCTGAGGACCCAGGCACATGCATATCTCATGAGCTTTCTTTTTTTAAAACTAGCCACAAGGAAAAGAATGTGCTGGGAATTTTGTGTGGTGAAAACAATTGAAAGGATCTTAAGTAGTGTGAAACAAAAAGAAATCATAGGAGTCTAGAACTCTTCCAGATGTAAAGTGGGTGAAGAAATGTCAATAATGTCATTTCAAAGAAAACTAATTGTGCCAGGAAGAAATAAGAAATGTTTCATTCCAAAAACCTACACTAGAAAGTGATAACGTTAACACTATTCTAAGCTCCAAGGTCCTACTGTCACCAGACCTTCCCATGTGCTGTTTCCTCTTCCTGGAACAACTTTTGGCCACCAATTCTACCCCCTGCCATGTCTAGCATTTACCTGAAGATCACCCCTCCTTTTTCAGGATTGTTCTTGGACAAAAATTCCTCCAGGAAACTGTCTTTAACAACACCCCTCGAGCCTCCTATGAGCTCACATGGCACCCTATGCTCCTAGCCCAACACTTATTCCACTGACTCTCGATCCTGGTATATTTGTCTCCCTGTAGATTATAAACATAGGTGAGAGCATGAACTGGGTCTGATTTATACCCCATGTAGCCCAGCACAGTACCCAACACAAAGCAGAGGATCAACAAATTTTCATTGAATGAATGAAGTCTTCCAGAAGCCAGAATATGTACACAGGTACAAGGTCTGTGACCCAACTTCCTAAGAGTACTATGAGGAAACAGTACAGATTTAATGGCCCAAGACATTACTAAGATTCCTATATTCAATTTAATTTTGCTCCACTTAGAAAATTATCACACGTGTGTGTGTGTGTGTGTATATACATATATATATTTCTTGTACATAATAGGTTAAAAAAGATGATTACTTAATCAAAGCTTCTATTTTTAGTTTTTAAAAAACATCTATGAGAATTGGGATATATGCTAATAAATGTTCATTCAGTTTTCACACTGGAAAGCCTAAAACCTGAACCTCTCCTCTCAAGCCCAAGGTATCACTACTCATGGTAAGTTACCCAAATTACCCAGGAGGAAATATTATCTTTCAAAGAATAGGTCTAGATTTGTAAACCCAAAGCCATCAAGTGATTTAAGCCATGGTTTTTCCTCCATCTTCTTATAAAAGTCCTATTTAGGCACCGGGTACTTCAGCGTAAAAGAATCAAGGTCCCATTTGGGCTTTTTAAAATTTCTCTATAATGCGACTAAATAAGATTTTTCATATACCATTATTCCATATACTCCTATTCATTCAGAAAATTCATCAATATACATATTTTAAATATCTTGACAAAATAAAACTTTAATGAACATTTTTAAAAGGCCTTAGGGAAGGATTCTTTTCCTTTTTTTTTTTAACATCTTTATTGGAGTATAATTGCTTTACAATGGTGTGTTAGTTTCTGCTTTATAACAAGGTGAATCAGTTATACATATACATATGTTCCCATATCTCTTCCCTCTTGCATCTCCCTCCCTCCCACCCTCCCTATCCCACCCCTCTAGGTGGTCACAAACCACCTAGCTGATCTCCCTGTGCTATGCGGCTACTTCCCACTAGCTATCTATTTTACATTTGGTAGTGTATATGTGTCCATGCCACTCTCTCACTTTGTCACAGCTTACCCTTCCCCCTCCCCATATCCTCAAGTCCATGCTCTAGTAGGTCTGTGTCTTTATTCCCATCTTACCCCTAGGTTCTTCATGACCTTTTTTTTTGTTTTTCTTAGATTCCATATATACGTGTGGATAAAGAAGATGTGGCACATATATACAATGGAATATTACTCAGCCATAAAAAGAAACGAAATTGAGTTATTTGTAGTGAGGTGGATGGACCTAGAGTCTGTCATACAGAGTGAAGTAAGTCAGAAAGAGAAAAACAAATACCATATGCTAACACATATATATGGATTTTTTAAAATCTTTAAATAAAAATTATTACACTACAGGTAGTCCCCAACTTACAAACAGATTATTTTCCAACAGTACATTTTTGTGTCAACAGTGTGAAATTTAGAGTGTATTGATCGTAGGACATAGGAGTTGGGTTAAATGTATTAACTCATTTTATTTCCTATAATACTATAAAAAATCTCCCACCATGCAAAGCAATGTTTCTATTAGAAAATGCGTTCAGAACTTTATGACAGACACTCATGGTTGGTTGACTAAACAGTTATTCACAAGTCCTTTCTCTCTTTCCTCTCTCTATAATAGAGGGTGAAAAAACTAAATACTTTCTCAGTCTTTCTTCCAGCTAAAGGTCACCATGTGACATGGTTCCAGACAGTAAGCACACGTCTATTGGGTCTTCCGAGAACTTTTCTTCCTCCTAACCAAGAAAGAGATGAGAGGAAAGCTTCTTAACTGTCACTTCCCCCTTCTTGTTCTGATTTCAGACATGATGCTTAGAGCTACGGTAACCTTCTTGTGGCCAGGAGACAAAAAGCACAAGGCTGAAAATAACCACCAAGAATGGCAGAGCAGAAGAATGAAAAGATCAAGGGCCTGTGATAACACTGGAAAGCAGCCAAACCCACACCAGCAACCAAATACCTCCAGTCTTCTTTTTATGCATGAATGAATGACTATATCAACATAGTCAGTGCTATTATGTTTTCCTGTTACATGCAGCCAAAAGCATTTCTAAGTGAGACAACTGCCAACTGGGAAATCTCCGTGGCCCTTACCATAGTTGAGCTGTGGATTCCTTATTTCCTCCTGTCTGTTGGGCAATGGAGGTCAAGATTCCTATTTTCACAGCCTCTCTCCCCATGGGCAGCTTCAAATTTGCAATGGTCTTCATGTCAATACAGTGGCGTGATAGAGGTAAAGAGAGGAAAAAAGGAAGAGATTTTCACGTGGATTCCAAAGGAAATTGAGTAAAAAAGTTAAAGGACTGAAGACTTCTGCCAGTAAAAACTACCTGGGGACTCACATCCACCCCATATGATACCTAGAGTAAACGTTAACACTACCTCATTTTTTTCCTTCACTTCGAAAGAGGTGACCCTCCCAATTCTCTACCCTCAGTGCTTTTCTCACCTTCCTTAACCTACTCAGTCAACAAGGAATCCAATCTGTTTTCTTTCTCTGGCTCCTGGTCCTGAAGCAAGTACACAGCTCTTTTGAAGATTACTGAGGCTATATACTGCTGATACTGCAAAGAAACAAATGTGGGGAAATGCAAAACAAATGAGTGTAAAATGATATGAACTTTCTGGAAAACAATTAACCCATATGAATCAAAATCCTTAAAGATATTAATATGTTGTTAGAAATCTACTTGGGTTGTGGTCTAACGCTGCTCTCACCTCAGCCGACTGATTGGTATGATATATCCCCTGATTTTAAAAAGTCCCCAGCTGGGAAAGACAACAGCACCACTCCAAAACAGAATGCCACCTGACGTCATGTTTTAGCATCGTGCTTTTCTTCCCTCTCACTAAAAATCCTAATATATGTTGAGACAGATACTCCTTTCGTTCCTTTCACTATTTTCCTTTAGTTTGTTTGGCTGTTTCCCTTTACAGTATTTTAACCTTGACTAGAGAGCTGCTAAGGGGCTGCCTGGAGTGACACCCAGTGGTGATAATGAGACTTGACAGTGGCTCCTTGTTTCCCAAGAGCAACTAACTCAAAGAACCTTTCCCATCAATGTATCCCTCAAAGTTCCCTTCCAGAAGTTTTTTCACCCTTCCTATAAGCAAAGCTTTTATCCCCAAAGGGTATCAATTTGTTATCATCTAAATCATTTTTTTGGTTGTTCAAGGATCTTTAGTAACCTTTGACCAAGCATCTACTGTAGAGAAGCTCCTAGAGAAAACCTATCATTAGCAAAGGGCCAAGATTTTTTTTTTTATATAAAATAACAAGGTGGCAGGGATCTTCTTCATGAAATAGCAGTATCCAACGTCTTCTGCACTGATATCTCTCAACTCAAACTTGTCGTTGCAGAAGCTCCTTCACTTATGAACTTTTGTAAATAGGAATAAAACCACATGTCAGGGAGGAACAAAGAGTAAGCAATATCAACCACCAAGAGATGGCAGTGACAGTCACTCTAAACTTCTGAACATCCTTTGGGAACCTAACCTGTTAATAAGCAAAGGAATTAACAGGACCCCAGAGAAACAGCGAAAGCAAATTGTAACATAAAACCAAGCAGCCAAAGTTTATATTCCAAGGTCCCGGCACTATTTTGCAAAGGTCTTTCACAATTCTCTCATTTTCAAACATCCTTCCAGTGACCTTCACTGGGCTTTGTTAGATCCACATTCAGTTTTCCAAATACCATCTCCATAGTGCCTCACCACACGCTGTGAAAGCTAACAGCTATTTCTGGCCAGTGAGAGAAACAAGTAGGCCAAATCAACCAAAAGAAGTAAAATCATTAAGTACCGTCAGAAATGAGGAATAGCATAGTTGTAAATGAGAAATGCCATGATCCTCGGCCCTTGAGGGGTAAATATCTGTACCTTTCTGAAAGGCAGAGGTATTTTAAAATCAGAAATGAGAGTTACTATTCAAAACCCCTGTATTAGGAATATTGCAAAGTGGAGTTGTGAGATCAAGTTTTGCCAGATCTCTTGGTTGTTGCATCACTGAGACATTTTGGGGTTGGCACAAGCTTGGAATAAGGCCTAATGCTATCCTTTCTGGTTAGAGTTCTTGACATTAATGGAGTAGCCCCCTGAGGAGAATCAGTCAAGAAATTATTATTCCCAGAATACAGTGTTAATAGGGATTAAAACACCGGCCTGAGACAGTACAGCCCTAAAAATCAGCCCACTCAGAAAGGGTGACAGCT